>NC_090896.1:1817500-1865000 GCF_036669925.1 Montipora capricornis | reverse complement strand
GGCGAGTGCTCTCACCACTGCGCCATCCCTGCACCCCCAAAAACAAACTCACTGAGCAATCTGGGACTCCCCTCCCTCCAGGGGGACTTATTATACTCGTCACCAGGCGTTTTGAATTGGACACGTCGCGAGTACAACGCTTTCTGGCCGCCATTTTAGCAGGTTAACTTACAAGTTTTACGGAGTCTGGTGGCTTCGCGTTGCTACCTGGAAATGCTTCAGTGGATTCATGGTTTAGAGAAATTCATGTTCCACGAGCCTGGCGTGTTTATTTAGCGACTGGATTCGATTTTCGCGAAAAAAATCGTGCTTGTTTTGGGTCGATCGGAGTCCATAAGCTGGCTTCCGTCTCCTACCTTGTCACTATACTATGAAGGAAGGTGAACGGGGACCATTTTTCCCGAAACTTCGTGTACGTATTAAAGACAACAACAGCTCACCACATGGTAAGTTTTATCGATTTTCATTTCCATTTTCTAGCAAATTTTCAGACCTAAACTTCGCCTCATATGTTCTCTCTATTTACCTACACACAGTGAGCCTGGCTTACCTGTGATCAAACGAGCAATCTTTCATTGCCATCGGTTTGCCAGGATTTTTCCTTTATGTATGGAGCAGCAAAAAATCTTCATGCATTGGTCCATGGGGAGTCGAATCGAGCAAGGCAATCCAAATTTATTTGCTCATATATTCAACGTTCACTACCTACATACCCACAGTGGTGTTTCTTTTTTGTTATGGATCCCTGATAAAAGGATTGTATTTATCCGGCACGATATGCGGCTCTGAAAATATTAACGGAGACAATTCTGAAAAAAGGAAACTACTTGTCACTTTTATACTGGCAACAAGTGGATTTCTCATTGGTTACGGACCGATCGCTGTATTAGACGCTGTTCGTCTCAGGATGAAGATAAACCATGAATTCTCGCATATCTTCTGTTTGCTATTTAACATTATTTTATGTCTTAATCCCGTATTATACGCTTTTCGCAGTTCAAATTTTAAAGAAGGATTCAAGCGAGTATTGTTCTCTCGGTGTTTACGTTCGTCAGCACAGCAGAATGAGAATCAGTTGGCATAATTCAGTCAAAATAGAGGTGTAACCAGGATAGAACATATTTAAAAATTTAAGTGGTGATAAATGTTCTCTGGTTAAAAGATTAAGACTATCAGTCTTAAGTAAATTTTCAGCTCCGACTATTGCATTTCTAGCTTTTTGATTGGCTAAAAAAACTCCGACTATGAGCCAATAGTCGAAGTGTTACGTCATATGGAAAATAGTGCGCCAAGATGCTCTTTCCGGACGCTTTGTAAAATTGTGGAAATAAAAATCGGCGGCAAAACCCGGTTTGAGAATTTACTAAAACAATTATTCCATTCGCCCTTGTTGGATATGAAGTGATTGTAACCAACTCGCGCTACGCGCTCGTTGGTTATTTTATCACTTCATGTCCAACTCGGGCTCATGGAATAATCGTTATATAGCCTTTAACGAGTGAAAGACTAGTTGGGGCGTGAATGGGAATATATACGAAAAGGGGTGCGAAAATTTATTTCGTATAAAAATAGAGTACAAAAGAAATCCGAAAGAGGTCAGGGGATAAAATCGTTAATAGTGTCTAATTACAGTAAAATGGAGTATTGCCTAGGCAACAGTTTTGAGTTATTGTCCGCGCCGACCGTTTTTGCAGTGTACCAGGATTCTAGCGTTTCCCGAATGCGCATAATGCACCTGCATTATCGAAGTCATTAGAATGATTATTTTGCCACGTATGGTTGGCAACGTTTGAACCCTTTGTGTAGTTCTTTTAGTTCCGTTGATGTTCCTTTTTTTCGGGTTTGGAAGCATCTTGCGGTTTCTCCTAGGTAATTCCAAGGACAGTCTACATGCGACTTTATAGACATTACATTGGAGATCCAGAGGTTCAGAGATTTGGCTTGGGTCTTAGGTATTAAGGGTGTCTCAAAAACAAAGGCAAAACAAAAGACTCAAAACAAGTGCGCTCAAAGACAATAGGGCCGTTTATACGCGAGAAAATAAACCGCGGCTAACTGTGGCCGCGGCTTACGTAAGCCGCGAACAGCCCGTATAAATGCTACAAAATCCACGTTCCGGGCTTTCTCAAGCCGCGGCTTATCCTGGCCGGGGAGTTTATACTCGTATAAATAGTTCCTTTCGCGGCTTACGTAAGCCGCGGCCAGAGTTAGCCGCGGCTTATTTTCTCTCGTATAAACGGCCCTAATGACTCATAAAATACCTAAGACCCAAGACTTGAGACAATACAATACAATACATACTTAATTGACCGCTCCCCATAGGGGCTTTTCAGGGCCAATGAAACACAACGAAACGACAGAACAGAACAACAACAACTGTTAAGAATCCCAACTGGCTGGAGGCAAACCAGTTGGCTATTTACAAGTGCGGCTGGGAAGTTGAACCAGGGACTACCAGGATCAAATTCAACGAGTGGTCAGAGCGGGTCTTGAACCCGGGATCTCCGGATCTCAAGGCAAGCGCCCTAACCACTCGGCCACACTGCCTCCGACACTGAGGCTTCCGCCAAATCTCAGAAACTAAGACCTAAAACCCCGGCCAAATCTCCTAAGACCTAAGACCCGCACCAAATCACAGAAACTAAGACCACAGATTCAGTAAAGGATGTTGCCAATGGAGCCCGCGACTACTCTCGGATGGTGAAATGGATTTTCCAAGAAATCGCAACCAAGGCACACAGAACAAAACAAGCTCGCGCCAAATGCTCAACGGCAGGTGTTTTGGAAATCACGCAACGGAGGATACGAGTTGAGTTGAATTCAAACCTCTGAGATAAAAATAGTCATCACACTCTAGGATTGGCCATCAAATCTGTGGATTCATTATTGGACATAATAATAATAATAACATCTTTATTTAGACTGATAAAAGACCTATCAGCTAAATCGAAGGATTTACTGGTGATCAGTAGCAATATAATGGTATTAATAGTATCTAACTATAAACAACTGCGATAAAACATATCTGAACATTCTTAAAAATACTAAAAACCTGTTTAAGACTTTGTTAAAAAACCGCGATTTTTCGACGTTAGCTAACGTTCTTATCAAGTCAAAATTATTTGAAAATTGCAAACAATAAGTACGAAAAGACAATGGTTGATAAGGAGCAAGCATGTAAAGTGAAAGAATCGAATGCTGAAAATTAAACAAAAAGTTTGGCACGTATGGAGTCCGTCGGGTATATTCAAATTACCCTTGAGACTCTTAATGGTGAGCATTATATGGATGTTGTAGCAAGTAGGTCCTTGGACTGACCCTCAGTTGTCGGTGGGTAGTCAACCTCTCTTACTCAAATGTTTTGCCAACAGAAGACACGAATTGGTAGAATTATAGAAAAGAACGTTAAGAATCTCTCCCTGTCTCGGTCCTCTTCTGTTTGCCATCGATGTCAGCAAGCTGTTAACCATCTTCATGTTCACGCCGATAACACACAGCTTTATTTTGTGTTCAAGCCCGACCCTGAACATGCAGTTAAAGCTGTTGAAGCTATGCAATCGTTTGTTGCTGATATCAGAAAATGGATATTAATAGATCGGCTGAAGCTCAGCGATGACCAAGCGGAACTCATTGTGATAGGGACGAGGCACCAGCTGTCGAAAGTTAACATTGGCTCGCTCTGTGTAGGGGCGAGGAAAAAGGACACAAAGGAAAGAAACTCTTATCTACATGATATTAGAAGAATCAGGAAATTTCTGAGTTTCGATAATACTCAAACTATATAGTTAATGCTTTCGTCACTTCTCGTTTGGACTACTGCAAGTACTCTTTACGGCCTGCACTGAACTGCAGAAACTCCAGCGTATTCAAAAACTGTCTCCAGGCTCTTTGAAAGATAAGTCGTTTCGTTCATATTTCATTAATTTTAAGATGACTCCACTGGCTACCTATCAAATACCGCATCGAGTTTAAGATGCTATTTCGCGACACGTTAATTTTGCGAATTTCGCAATTTAAAAAAAATCGCGAAATTTAAGTGACGCGAAAATTAAATGTCGCGAAAATACCGTGACGCGAAAATTAAGTGACTCACGTTATGTCAATAACTAAAACAGCGACTTTATTACACACGTTTATAACAATCATCTTTAGCTATTCTGTGGTAATGTTCTGGTCCTCTTCATCACTACTGCTTTCCGTCTCTACTCCAGGTAGCACTTCTTTTGTACAATCTTCAAACTGTCCATTTACTGGCTCCTTGAGTGTGTCTCACTCAAAAACGCGAAATTAAAGTGAGTCAAAATTCAAAATTTTCGCAAAATCGCGAAATTAAGGTGTCGCGAAATATGCGAACCTCATGAAATATCGCGAAATTAACATGTCGCGAAAATTTCATGTAATAAGGTACTAATTAGCTACAAAGTTATACATGGACTTGCCCCAGCGTATCTCAGCGAACTTATTGCCCACAAGACTGAATCTAGATATAGTCTAAGATCGTCTAGTAAATTTTTATTGCAACCACCCAGAACAAAAACTCTCTGCACACCTGGTGATCGTAGCTTTACCGCAGCTGCGAATTTGATGCTTGATTTCGGTTTGGTAGATCTCTGCTTCTTGCTCCATTCCTCGCATATAACATCCTCCAGGGGGTTAAACAAGGGGTCAACTCGTTTATGCAACCATCTTTCAAACTCGACCAGATTGGACATATCCGTACGACCATCTATGTGCTCATACCATCTTACTCTTAGGTGCATCGGTAGTCGCATAGTTGCTCTGCTGAGGTACTCCGGGGTTTAGAGTATAGCCGACTGACCCATCTTCACACACCAATTCGTACATGCTTTCACTTGGTAATAGTAGTCCCGCAAGGCTTGTCTGTTATTCGAAGACACAAGGGTACTGTCCAGCATGTTGCTTAGGTAAGCTGTTGCAACACTGTTAGGGTTTCCAAACTGGCGTTTCAATGTCTTTAGGGCGGCTGCATAGCTATGACCTGTGACACCTAGACTTTCTACCGCTTTCTTAGCCTCACCATCGAGGTTTTGAAATAGGTAGGCCATCCTATCTGAATCAGCAAGTGTCGTCTTGTTGTGTATTTGGTCACGAAATCTTTCAATAAACTTTGGCCAATCGATTGGTTTGCCTGTGAACTTGAAGAGCTCAAGCGTTGGTAATCGCTGCTGTTCTTGTGCTCGCAAAAGAGCTACGCTTGAGTCTGTTTACTGGCTATCAGAGGTCAAGCGGAAGACGGTTTCTTGACCCTCTGTGAGATTGTCAATAAATGAATCTACTGGTTCTTCATCTTGAGCTGAATGATACTTAGTGGTTACTTTAAAACCACTTGGGTAGGGAGTTGACGCCTTTCCAGTACTCGGAGCCCATTGTGCCGTGAACGATGGATGAGAATAATGAATGATGGACGCGTATTTTGGTTCACAAGAGGTCCAAGCTAAGTTGCCACTGCAAATAATACTATAAGTTGCTGTCGAAGGGATACTTGTTCCCCTTCCTAGGGGAGTAGTACCATGACAAATTTCTGTATCAAAATAAGGAGTATATGCACTACCATTGCAAGATGACCCATGTTTATCGTAGGTCATAGTCGCATGTCCAGATGAGGGGAACTCATCGAACACAAGGGTCTTTTCAGCTAAGCTGACAGGGGTTGGTGTAGCTTGGAATGAACATTTAATTCCAGGTTGGAGGAGATCTCGATCAGGTAGTTTCGCAGAAGTACTGAACGGTAGCACATTTAATTCACTTGCTGTGGCAACTGGTAACTGACTTATGCCCACGTTGAGGACATCATTATTAGCGGCATGAAATAGTAAATTCTTTAATTGCAAAGACTTGGGACTTGCCCTCAGGGGAGTATCTTTATATGAAATGGCAGTTTGTCTGTCATAATTTAGGGATGACTCTGCGTCCTTTCTCCTCCTTGACGAACGTGATGACGAATTTGACCCTGTTTAGCTTACCGAATATTTAGGTTTTATTAGACTGCTTTGAAGCGGCGATATTACTTGTTCATCCACAGAATGGAACCCTTCTTCGTTATCCATCATTTAGCTGGCCGCAGTTTGCATCCGGCTCGAATAGACCAATTTGGTTAGACCAATATCAAACTTGTGTTAAACGCAACAACAACATTCTATTTTTCTTTTCGACCACATGGTCCACATCACGATCGTGCGTGATCATGGGAATTTTCATATCTGCAAACAGAATAGACAGCGGCGGGTCCAGTCAGAAGAACGAAATTTTGAACAAACAGTTACATTGCGTATACTGGATAGTGGCATGACCCTGGCATGAAATCGAGGCGAGTGGTCAGCCACTCCAAGACGGCCGGCGCTCAAACCCTGGAATCCTAACGTCGAACGCAACTAATGAAGCAATTTATTATTTTTTTTCATAACTTTTTATGTTCTTCCCACTTGCTCCACTTGTTTTCGTTCGTTTTTTTCTCTCCTTTCTGGTTTTATGGAACTTTTCTCTTCTGTCGGAAGCGTTTTTTTCCCTGCCTTTCTCCACTGAAACAATGATTTCATTGAAGGAGGCTCTTTCTCAGCCGGGTTTCACCAGACGAGGTGTGGTGCCACTGTGATCAATGACTTACTTGGACGGAGACGACGGAAAGGCGTTAAGATTTTAAATAATATTGGAGCTTGATTTATCGCCATTAACGTGTGTGCATAAATCCGAATTTGTACACTGCCACAATTGTTTTGAGTACAAAACGTGTCGAAATAACTGAGATCCTGTGGAGCGCGAAGCTCCACAAAACAGATAGACTTCCATATACCGGAGTAAAATGGCGGAGGACAAATTGTATTGTTATGTTCGCTTCGTTCTTTTGTTTTATGGACATTAAATGTTTCGGATCCGCTACGTGAAGGACCAGCCAACGTTCCTCTTATTTAACCAAAGCAAAAAAGACAAAATAATTTTGACAATAATTCTCGTGACGCCGATTCTCGATACTCAGTTTTGCCGTTGGCCGTTAAGGTGATGTTACACGAGCAGATTTTAAATTTCATTTCTAATCCACGTTACACGAGACATCTTTGCGATTTTTAACGCAACGGTGCTCCCAACATGTGAGCCCAGGCTCCTGCTTGACAAATCCCGGGCGACAAATATTGCGCACATTGTTGACGAGACTGTCGACGTGACTTATCTCGGTTCTCCGTGGTTCATTGTGGGACGATTTTGCGTTAAAAGTCAAGGGCGGGTGTGTTACACGCACCAATTCCAACAAAATTCGGGCAACAATGTTGCAGGTTTCGTTTTCAAAAACCTGCAACAATGTTGCATCAAAGCATGACTTGTGTAAAATCACCCTTACGCCTTTAGGCGTTTTACTAACAACTTCAAGAGAATAGACATGTTCACGTTCTTGAGTACATCTAGGGAATCAGGGCAACATAGCGGGACATTCAAAGGTTTGTATGGAATTTCAAAGCAAAATAATACTGTACATGACTCTACTTTATAGACTTCTGTAACAAAAAAATAAGTGCAAGTTCACAATGCGCATGTACCGTAAAGTTGCGAGAGACCTAGGGCCGGTTGCTCGAAGCCTTGTTTGCGCTAACCGTTGGTTAAGAGGTGTAAAAACCCATAGGTTTCCATGGTATTTAACGCTGGTTAGCCCTAACCATGCTTCGAGAAACCCGGGCCTAGATCCTAAGTATATTAGAATGATCTTCAATTGAGACCGGTATTGCATTGTTACAGGTGCAATTTTTCACATTTAAAACAGCCGTTTATTTGACATAGTTCATTGAAGAGAAAGAATATAATTCCCTGGCTTCATTTTTGTAACTTTCATTTCATAAATAATTCCTTTTCATCGTTATCAATTTTATTGCACGATCAGTTAATACATTACAATTAATGTTTGTCATGTTTATTTGACGAAACCTTCAGCGAGAGGCTCTTCCCGCCTTCAAAACTGGAGAAGAATGAGGGAAAAGAATCTTGTATTTCCCTTCTCTTCATCATAAATTAACTTGTGTGTGTCTATTTCTTGATTTGAACAAAATACTATAGGATACTAACATTTTTGTAGATATCGAGGATATTACATGGCCGCGCGGGGATACGAATTTTATGTTCGAGTTCTGAAAGTATCCCACTCGTTCGCTTCGCTCACTCGTGAGAGATACTTTCACACGACATTGACATTGATGAAATGTTCAGATTTAAAACAAATTGTTTTATTCATTTTCGAAATGATGAAAAAGTGGTCACCAACCGCTAATACACTCATGTTGTGTAACATGAAACAAGATGAAAGTTATGAAAAGCAAATCATGATAATGTAGAATTTTGCGATAAAAATCTTAAAGTATAGTAGAGAAGAATTATATTGAAGCGCAAAAGTATCTTACAATGAAGACAAAGCTCGCGTTTTATTGGCTAATCGTGTTCGTTACCATGACGACACCTATATTCTCACATGTGAAAGATAAAAATGATATGTTCACTGCGCGCGGTAAAGATAATGATTTTTTAGTAAAAGGAGAAATCCTGGTATTTCATCAGTATCTATATAATAAATGACATTATTTTCTTCATAAGCCGATAGAAAGATACCATTAAAAAGTGAAATTATGCTACTACGAACCTTTCTACAGATATGAAGAGATCTACTTTTTTCAGTTCAATGGTGACTCGGGGATATTCAGTCAGAAAAATCCGAGTATTCCTGAACAAGACCCAAATTTATGATCATGCTGCCTCTGCTCTACCACTGAGGTATACGGCAGACCGTCTTAGTGGAGCTCAGCAGGGCATTCAACAACGGTCAGGTGACAGAAAGTTATGATTGCCTCGCGAGTCGATCAATGGCTAAAAAAAAAGATTATACAAGCAGAAGTCCTAAGAATAAAAATTATTAGTATTCCTTTCATTACGGCTGTTGCAACATCTCGTTCTGGGTTTGTGGATCTCGACAGAATATTATCCGTTTAAATCCTTGTCGAAAGTTCGTACTGCGAAAAGCATATAAAACAGGATTCAAACACAAGCTACAAAAGAAGATGAATAATAAGACGTGCGAAAGGACAGAAGAGTAAAATTCTTGAGTTGCTCCGATAACAACAAGGGTTTTAAAGAGAACGGATGGTCCGTAACCGATTAGAAAGCCTGCAGTTGCTAGCATAAATGTTATTACAAGTTTCTTCTTTTCACATGCTCTGTCTTCTTGCCTGTCTCCGGACGAAGCACAGATTGTATGGTCAAAGTAGAGTCCTTTGATGAGGGATCCATAACAATAAAGGAAAACCACTGAGGGAATGTAAACGACCATTGCATGCAGCGCAAAAAAGTACACTTTGCTTGATAGAAGGCACCAATGGACAACTTCATTCCATTTCGATTCCATGATCGCAATCGGCATGAAAATAAGAACGCTTGAGATCCAAATAATTGCGATAGCTCTTTTCACATTCTCTTTTTTTAACCGCAAGCCTGTTCTAAATGGCTTTAACAAGGCATGGTACCTTTCAATTGCTAGAACCATTAAGGTGAAGGAGGAAACGGGGACAGTAAAACCCAACGCCGTCAGCCTACAATCAACCTTTTTTAAAAAGTCGTGGTTCAACATAAAAGCCCATATGAAAAAAATGGTGAGTCCATCACTAACAGCCAAGTTTGCTAAGAGATAGTTTGTGACTGAATGCATTTCTGGTGTTTTGTAAACGATTCTGACAACCAGCACATTTCCAAGAAATCCGATTATGAAAAATGGAATGCTGACCATGGAGAGAATAAATTCCGCGCTACCATAGTCGGCCATCGTACGCTGGTGCAGCAGGGTAGATTTTTGTATTTTTTAATACGTTAGCTCTCCTCTGGCAAACGTGAGCATTTGTGGAAAGATCGTTTGGTCTTTTAGCTTTTAAAAGTATTGTTGATTGTCATTTGCTGTCAACGGATGTTTTGGTCTTGCAATTATTTGTTTTAACCCATCATTTTAATGACTTTTCTGTAAAAATGTTCCGTTTATTTTTGATTAAGCTAGTTTACAGGCGGTCTTCTTTTAACCTGAAAGAAGCAATTCAAACTTAACAGAAACATGATTAAGAACCCCAACTGGCAGGAGGCAAGCAGTTGGCCATCTACAAAGCGTGGTAGAGTTGAATCCGGGACAATTGGAAACAAATCCAAACCATGCAGAGGTTAGAACCGTATGCAAACCCAACGCCCCAACCACTGAACCACGCCTCCTCTGTAGCATATTTAACAATGGTTGGTTAGTGTTTACTGATGTTAATTTTAGAAAGGACGACTCTTTAACTTTAGCAGTCGCGTTTGCATGAAAATTCTGCCACCTGCCTCGTGCGAACCCAAACAACAGTCCGGGCATCTGTACCAGTACTCTTATAGAAGCAGTGAGGAAATAAGAGTTGGGGTCGTTCTTCACGTTTCCCTCAAAAAGTTACTTTCTTGAACCGATGTTAATTATATTCCGATCTTTGTTCGGTTGCATTTTTAAGAATGCGTTGTGCTGCATTGTCCCCTAAGGTGATTTCTCTTTGTCTCCGTGATCCTCATTTGCCTTGGGAATTGTTCTATTTTTACCCAAGACACCTGGAAGAAACTCCCAATAATTTAGCTTTTTGGCAGCATGTTTTATGCACGAGAAAACAACATGCGCTTGTAGAACCAAATATGACACTCACTTAAAACGTCCTTTGCTTTTTTTACATATTTTATTTCGTTTTAAAATAAAGCAAGCCTTGACAATTTGTTTAGCGTTTCCGATGAACAGCCAACGGAACACTTTAAATCGTCTTCAAATTCTCTTACACTCGTGAACTCACTTCTCTCTTTCAAGAATTTGCCCTAATCTAGTTTTATGCTAACGCCAGGAAATAAACTTGAATAAAAAAGGTTCCATCAATTTTTGGCAAAATTTAAATTGTCACCGAACGTTTATCGTTTGACTCAAACGGAATTCTCCATTTCTCTGTTGAGAATTTTCCAGAACGCTCAAATGCAAATTGTAATCATTTGGAAGTTGGATTTTGACGACAGGTTTTTTATTCCAACTATTTAGAGTAAATAGCACTTTCAGACATTATGTCAGGTTATCGTGGCAATAAAACCGTCCATTAAGAAAGATGTGTTCAGTAAGTTTTTTAATCATGGAATTGGTACGCAACTTTTTAGCAATGAAGGTTATTAAAACGCTTCAACTATTGAACTTTAATTTCTCAGTGCAATTTGGCGATATTGAATCTATTTATTTTCTCACTGCCCCATATCTCCAAACAGAGGCTGGTTTTAACACGGTTGTACTTATGTTACTGATTTCACGCAGTTACAGGGTTGTAAAAAGGTTACGGGTGATAGCATTTGTTCAGGTTCTTTACCTGAGTTACTATCTAACGAATAAAAATTGATTTCTCTTGTCAAATAATAACCTCTAAATTGTCGTAAGTGTTAGAAAAATGTCAAATGAAAAAGTTAAAATTAGTAAAAAGTTCATTACATTCATTTATCATCCTGCTGACTCGTGACATTTTGTAGCTTTCATTTTCCTGGTATTATGGCTTCTATTATTCAGGCTAATTATGGCGCAAGTTTGCAGGCCTACAGTTCACAATAACACGCTTAATTAAAATAGCTTTCTATTCATTGTTCTTTACTCTTCTTCTCCTGATGGCACAATGAACCGAAGACAGTTTAATCCGAATGTACGGAATACGCGTTCCTTTTTACATGATTTCGGTTAGAAAAGCGTCCGATATGATTTTGGCGAAAAAATTGTGCGCAGCCAACCGCGCGACTGCAAGGTGGGCAAAGCGGTATATTTCTTTAACGACTTTCAATTCGTATGGACACTAAACTTTGAAAGAAATATATATAATATGCGTAAATTAATGTGTTCAAGGTCGGCTAATAGACTTGGCTCAAGTGACAGATAGATTATCAATAATGACTTAGTTTGGCAGCTCGCAAAAACTATGGTAAGTATTTCAGCCTTTTTCATAATTTGTTTCCCTGAATGAATGAGCGCGTTTGAAGATAATCTTGAATTGTCCTACATCCTGTCACTCTTTCCTATTTTTTCTTTGCAAATTTGTCCGACAATTCTTCTTTGATGGAACTTTCCAATTGTGTTCGAAACGCAACATCTTTGAGGTGAAAGAATTGTTGGAAATTTTGACAACTGTGTTTTTAGACCAGCAGGTGAAATCGTGGATGATAAGAGTGGTTGATCATAACTAACCGTTTTATTTTCTCAAAGTGCAGATATTAGATAAACTAAAAGGAGGCAAGTATGGTTGATTCCAATAACTTTCACTTTGTCATGATTGCGTGCATTCCATTTTACATTTTTGGCTTCATTGGCAATATATTAATGATTCGAATTGTTCACAAGACTCGAGAAATGCATACGACAACAAATTATCTCTTAGCCAACTTGGCGGCAAGCGGTTCAATTGTCATCTTGATGTATCCGTTTTGTTTGGCGCACTATGGTGATCATGATTTCGTAGCATCACTGAACGACGACTTCAGAAAATTCTCTTGCAAGTTTATTGTGGTTGTGCAGACTTCGATAACTTCCTCAGCCTTAACTCTCACACTACTGGCAGTGGAAAGGTATCACGCCATACTGAAACCTTTTAGCTCGAACTGGCGCCTGCACGAAGAGAGTATCAAACGAGCAATCTTTGTCATTTGGTTTTTAAGCATTGCCATCGGTTTGCCAGGATTCTTCCTTTATGTATGGAGCAGCGAAAAATCTTCATGCATTGGTCCATGGGGAGTCGAATCGAGCAAGGCAATCCAAATTTATTTGCTCATATATGCAACGTTCACTACCTACATACCCACATTGGTGTTTCTTTTTTGTTATGGATCCCTGATAAAAGGATTGTATTTTTCCGGCACGATATGCGGCTCTGAAAATATTAACGGAGACAATTCTGAAAAAAGGAAACTACTTGTCACTTTTATACTGGCAACAAGTGGATTTCTCATTGGTTACGGACCGATCGCTGTGTTAGACGCTGTTCGTCTCGGGATGAAGATAAACCATGAATTCTGGCATATCTTCTGTTTGCTATTTGACATTATTTTATGTCTTAATCCCGTATTATACGCTTTTCGCAGTTCAAATTTTAAAGAAGGATTCAAGCGAGTATTGTTCTCTCGGTGTTTACGTTCGTCAGCACAGCAGAATGAGAATCAGTTGGCATAATTCAGTCAAAATAGAGGTGTAACCAGGATAGAACATATTTAAAAATTTAAGTGGTGAGAAATGTTCTCTGGTTAAAAGATTAAGACTATCAGTCTTAAGTAAATTTTCAGCTCCGACTATTGCATTTCTAGTTTTTTGATTGGCTAAAAAACTCCGACTATGAGCCAATAGTCGAAGTTTTACGTCATATGGAAAATAGTGCGCCAAGATGCTCTTTCCGGACGCTTTGTAAAATTGTGGAAATAAAAATCGGCGGCAAAACCCGGTTTGTCGATTGCACCTGCATTATCGAAGTCATTGGAATGATTATTTTGGCACGCATGGTTGGCAACGTTTGAACCCTTTGTCTAGTTCTTTTAGTTCCGTTGATGTTCCTTTTTTTCGGGTTTGGAAGCATCTTCCGGTTTCTCCTAGGTAATTCCAAGGACAGTCTACATGCGACTTTATAGACATAGACATAGAATTGTATTCAAACCTCTGAGATAAAAATAGTCATCACACTCTAGGATTGGCCATCAAATCTGTGGATTCATTATTGAATCGGCGACGTTTTGACGTTAGCTAAACGTCCTTATCAAGTCAAAATTATTTGAAAATTGCAAACTATAAATACGAAAAGACAATGGTTGATAAGGAGGATGTAAAGTGAAAGAAACGAACCCTGAAAATTAAACAAAAAGTTTGGCACGTATGGAGGCCGTCGGGTATATTCAAATTACTCTTGAGACTCTTAACGCGGAGCGTTATGTGGATGTTGTAGCGTAGAAGGTCCTTGGACTGACCCTCAGTTGTCGGAAAGCGTGGGTAGTCAACCTCTCTTACTCGAATGTTTTGCCAACAGAAGACACGAATTGATAGAATTATAGAAAAGAACGTTAAGAATCTCTCCCTGTCTCGGTCCTCTTCTGTTTGTCATCGATGTCAGCAAGCTGTTCACCATCTTCATGTTCACGTCATCTTCCACAAGTACATGTTCACGCCGATAACACACAGCTTTATTTTGTGTTCAAGCCCGACCCTGAACATTCCGTTAAAGCTGTTGAAGCTATGCAATCGTGTGTTGCTGATATCAGAAAATGGATATTAATAGATCGGCTGAAGCTCAGCGATGACCAAGCGGAACTCATTGTGATAGGGAAGAGGCACCAGCTGTCGAACGTTAACATTGGCTCGCTCTGTGTAGGGGAGAGGAAAAAGGACAGAAAGGAAAGAAACTCTTATCTACATAATGTTAGAAGAATCAGGAAATTTCTGAGTTTCGATAATACTCAAACTATATAGTTAATGCTTTTGTCACTTCTCGTTTGGACTACTGCAAGTACTCTTTACGGCCTGCACTGAACTGCAGAAACTCCAGCGTATTCAAAACACTGCCGCCAGGCTTTTTGAAAGATCAGTCGTTTCGTTCATATAATTTTAAGATGACTCCACTGGCTACCTATCAAATACCGCATCGAGTTTAAGATGCTATTTCGCGACACGTTAATTTTGCGAATTTCGCAATTTAAAAAAAAATCGCGAAATTGCCCACAAGACTGAATCTAGATATAGTCTAAGATCGTCTAGTAAATTTTTATTGCAACCACCCAGAACAAAAACTCTCTGCACACCTGGTGATCGTAGCTTTACCGCAGCTGCGAATTTGATGCTTGATTTCGGTTTGGTAGATCTCTGCTTCTTGCTCCATTCCTCGCATATAAAATCCTCCAGGGGGTTAAACAAGGGGTCAACTCGTTTATGCAACCATCTTTCAAACTCGACCAGGTTGGACTTATTCGTACGACCATCTATGTGCTCATACCATCTTACTCTTAGGTGCATCGGTAGTCGCATAGTTGCTCTGCTGAGATACTCCGGGGTTTGGAGTATAGCCGACTGACCCATCTTCACACACCACGTCGTACATGTTTTCACTTGGTAATAGTAGTCCCGCAAGGCTTGTCTGTTATTCGAAGACACAAGGGTACTGTCCAGCATGTTGCTTAGGTAAGCTGTTGCAACACTGTTAGGGTTTCCAAACTGGCGTTTCAATGTCTTTAGGGCGGCTGCATAGCTATGACCTGTGACACCTAGACTTTCTACCGCTTTCTTAGCCTCACCATCGAGGTTTTGAAATAGGTAGGCCATCCTATCTGAATCAGCAAGTGTCGTCGTGTTGTGTATTTGGTCACGAAATCTTTCAATAAACTTTGGCCAATCGATTGGTTTGCCTGTGAACTTGAAGAGCTCAAGCGTTGGTAATCGCTGCTGTTCTTGTGCTCGCAAAAGAGCTACGCTTGAGTCTGTTTACAAGCTATCAGAGGTCAAGCGGAAGACGGTTTCTTGACCCTCTGTGAGATTGTCAATAAATGAATCTACTGGTTCTTCATCTTGAGCTGAATGATACTTAGTGGTTACTTTAAAACCACTTGGGTAGGGAGTTGACGCCTTTCCAGTACCCGGAGCCCATTGTGCCGTGAACGATGGTTGAGAATAATGAATGGAGGACGCGTATTTTGGTTCACAAGAGGCCCAAGCTAAGTTGCCACTACAAATAGTACTGTAAGTTGATGTCGAAGGGATACTTGTTCCCTTCCTAGGAGAGTAGTACCATGACAAATTTCTGTATCAAAATAAGGAGTATATGCACTACCATTGCAAGATGACCCATGTTTATCGTAGGTCATAGTCGCATGTCCAGATAAGGGGAACTCATCGAACACAAAGGCCTTTTCAGCTAAGCTGACAGGGGTTGGTGTAGCTTGTAATGATTATTTAATTCCAGGTTGGAGGAGATCTCGATCAGGTAGTTTCGCAGAAGTACTGAACGGTAGCACATTTAATTCACTTGCTGTGGCAACTGGTAACTGACTTATGTCCAAGTTGGGGACATCATTATTAGCGGCATGAAATAGTAAATTCTTTAATGGCAAAGACTTGGGACTTGCACTCAGGGGAGTATCTTTATATGAAATGGCAGTTTGTCTGTCATAATTTAGGGATGAGTCTTCGTCCTTTCTCCTCCTTGACGAACGTGATGACGAATTTGACCCTGTTTAGCTTAGCGAATCTTCAGGTTGTATTAGACTGCTTTGAAGCGGCGATATTACTTGTTCATCCACAGAATGGAACCCTTCTTCGTTATCCATCATTTAGCTGGCCGCAGTTTGCATCCGGCTCGAATAGACCAATTTGGTTAGACCAATATCAAACCTGTGTTAAACGCAACAACAACATTCTATTTTTCTTTTCGACCACATGGTCCACATCACGATCGTGCGTGATCATGGGAATTTTCATATCTGCAAAGAGAATGGACAACGGCGGGTCCAGTCAGAACGAATAGTAGAACGAAATTTTGAAGAAACAGTTGCATTGCGTATACTGGACAGTGGCATGACCCTGGCATGAAATCGAGGGGAGTGGTCAGCCACTCTAAGACGGCGCTCAAACCCTGGAATCCTAACGTCGAACGCAACTAATGAAGCAATTTATTCTTTTTTTCATAACTTTTTATGTTCTTCCCACTTGCTCCACTTGTTTTCGCTCTTTTTTTTCTCTCCTTTCTGGTTTTTCTGCACTGAAGGAGGCTCTTTGTCAGCCGGGTTTCACCAGACGAGGTGTGTTGCCACTGTGATCAATGACTTACTTGGACGGAAACGATGGAAAGGCGTTAAGATTTTAAATAATGTTGGAGCTTGAGTTATCGCCATTAACGTGTGTGCATAAATCCGAATTTGTACACTGCCACAATTGTTTTGAGTACAAAACGTGTCTAGATAACTGAGATCCTGTGGAGCGCGAAACTCCACAAAACAGATAGACTTCCATATACCGGAGTAAAATGGCGGAGGACAAGTTGTATTGTTATGTTCGCTTCGTTCTTTTGTTTTATGGACATTAATTGTTTCGGATCCAGTACATGAAGGACCAGCCAACGTTCCTCTTATTTAACCAAAGCAAAAAAGACAAAATAATTTTGACAATAATTCTCGTGACGCCGATTCTCGATACACAGTTTTGCCGTTGGCCGTTAAGGTGATGTTACACGAGCAGATTTTAAATTTCATTTCTAATCCACGTTACACGAGACATCTTTGCGATTTTTAACGCAACGGTCCTCTCGACATGTGAGCCCAGGCTCCTGCTTGACAAATCCCGGGCGACAAATATGGCGGACACTGTTGACGTGACTGTCGACGTGACTTATCTCGGTTCTCCGTGGTTCATTGTGGGACGATTTTGCGTTAAAAGTCAACGGCGGGTGTGTTACACGCACCAATTCCAACAAAATTCGGTCAACAATGTTGCAGGTTTCGTTTTCAAAAACCTGGAACAATGTTGGATCAAAACATGACTTGTGTAACATCACCTTAACGCCTTTAGGCGTTTTACTAACAACTTCAAGAAAATAGACATGTTCACTTTCTTGAGTGCATCTAGGTAATCAGGGCAACGTAGCGGGACATTTAAAGGTTTGTATGGCATTTCAAAGCAAAATAAAACTGTACATGACTCTACTTTATAGACTTCTGTAACCAAAAAAATAAGTGCAAGTTCACAATGCGCATGTACCGTAAAGTTGCAAGAGACCTAGGGCCGGTTTCTCGAAGCCTGGTTTGCGCTAACCGTTGGTTAAGAGGTGTCAAAACTTATAGGTTTCCATGGTATTTAACGCTGGTTAGCCCTAACAGTGCTTCGAGCAACCCGGGCCTAGATTCTGAGTATATTACAATGATCCTCAATTGAGACGGTATTGCATTGTTACAGGTGCAATTTTTCACATTTAAAACAGCCGTTTATTTGACATATTTCATTGAAAGGGAAAGAATATAATTCCCTAGCTTAATTTTTGTAACTTTCATTTCATATATAATTACTTTCGATCGTTATCAATTTTATTGCACGATCAGTCAATACATTACAATTAATGTTTGTCATGTTTATTTGACCAAACCTTCAGCGAGAGGCTCTTCCCGCCTCAATTAAAAACTGGAGAAGAATGAGAGAAGAGAATCTTGTATTTCCTTTCTCTTCATCATAAATTAACTTGTGTGTGTCTATTTCTTGATTTCAACAAAATGCTATAGGGTACTAACATTTTTGTAGATAAATTTTGCAGTAAAAATCTTAATGTAGTAGAGAAGAATTATATTGAAGCGCAAAAGTATCTTACAATGAAGAAAAAGCTTGGCTAATCGTGTTCGTTACCATGACGACACCTATATTCTCACATGTGAAAGATAAAAATGATATGTTCACTGCGCGCGGTGAATATAATGATTTTTTAGTAAAAGGAGAAATTTTGGTATTTCATCAGTATCCATACAATAAATGACATTATTTTCTTCATAAGCCGATAGAAAGATACCATTAAAAAGTGAAATTATGCTACTACGAACCTTTCTACAGATATGAAGAGATCTACTTTTTTCAGTTCAATGGTGACTCGGGGATATTCAGTCAGAAAAATCCGAGTATTCCTGAACAAGACCCAAATTTATGATCATGCTGCCTCTTCTCTACCACTGAGGTATCCGGCATACCGTCTTAGTGGAGCTCAGCGGGGCATTCAACAACGGTCAGGTGACAGAAAGTTATGATTGCCTCGCGAGTCGACCAGTGGCTAAAAAAAAAGATTATACAAGCAGAAGTCCTAAGAATAAAAATTATTAGTATTCCTTTCATTACGGCTGTTGCAACATCTCGTTCTGGGTTTGTGGATCTCGACAGAATATTATCCGTTTAAATCCTTGTCGAAAATTCGTACTGCGAAAAGCATATAAAACAGGATTCAAACACAAGCTACAAACGAAGGTGAATATTATGACGGGCGAAAGGACAGAAGAGTAAATTTCTTGAGTAGCTCCGATAACAACAAGGGTTTTAAAGGTAACGTATGGTCCGTAACCGACTAGAAAGCCTGCAGTTGCTAGCATAAATGTTATTACAAGTTTCTTCTTTTCAGATGCTCTGTCTTCTTGTCTGTCTCCGGACGAAGCACAGATTGTGTTGTCAAAGTAGAGACCTTTGATGAGGGATCCATAACAATAAAGGAAAACCACTGAGGGAATGTAAACGACCATTCCATGCAATGCAAAAAGGTACACTTTGCTTGATAGAATGCAGAAATTGACAACTTCATTCCATTTCGATTCCATGATCGCATTCGGCATGTAAATAAGAACGCTTGAGATCCAAATAATTGCGATAGCTCTTTTCACATTCTCTTGTTTTAAGCGTAAGCCTGTTCTAAATGGCTTTAACAAGGCATGGTACCTTTCAATTGCTAGAACCATTAAGGTGAAGGAGGAAACTTGGACGGTAAACCTCAACGCCGTCAGCCTACAATCAAACTTCTTTAAAAAGTCCTGCGTCAACATAAAAGGCCATATGAAAAAAATGGCGAGTCCATCACTAACAGCCAAGTTTGCTAAGAGATAGTTTGTGACTGAATGCATTTCTGGTGTTTTGTAAACGATTCTGACAACCAGCACATTTCCAAGAAATCCGATTATGAAAAATGGAATGCTGACCATGGAGAGAATAAATCCCGTGCTACCATAGTCGGCCATCGTACGCTGGTGCAGCAGGGTAGATTTTTGTATTTTTTAATACGTTAGCTCTCCTCTGGCAAACGTGAGCATTTGTGGAAAGATCGTTTGGTCTTTTAGCTTTTAAAAGTATTGTTGATATATCGATTGTCATTTGCTGTCAACGGATGTCTTGCTGTTGCAATTATTTTTTTTAACCCCACATTTTAATAACTTTTCTGTAAAAATGTTTTGTTTATTTTTGATTAAGCTAGTTTACAGGCGCCCTTCTCTTAACCTGAAAGAAGCAATTCAAACTTAACAGAAACATGATTAAGAACCCCAACTGGCAGGAGGCAAGCAGTTGACCATCTACAAAGCGTGGTTTGTTGAATCCGGGACAACTGGAAACAAATCCAAACCAGAGGTTAGAACGGGATTTTGAACCAGGTGCAACCGTATGCAAACCCAACGCCCCAACCACTGAACCACGCCTCCTCTGTAGCATATTTAACAATGGTTGGTTAGTGTTTACTGATGTTAATTTTAGAAAGGGCGACTCTTTAACTTTAGGAGTCGCGGTTGCATGAAAATTCTGCCACCTGCCTCGTGCGAACCCAAACAACAGTCCGGGCATCTGTACCAGTACTCTTATAGAATCAGTGAGGAAATAAGGTTTGGGGTCGTTCTTCACGTTTCCCTTAAAAAGTTACTTTCTAGAACCGATGTTAATTATATTCCGATCTTTGTTCGGTTGCATTTTTAAGAATACGTTGTGCTGCATTGTCCCCTAAGGTGATTTCTCTTTGTCTCCGTGATCCTCATTTGCCTTGGGAATTGTTCTATTTTTACCCAAGACACCTGGAAGAAACTCCCAATAATTTAGCTTTTTGGCAGCATGTTTTATGCACGAGAAAACAACATGCGCTTGTAGAACCAAATATGACACTCACTTAAAACGTCCTTTGCTTTTTTTACATATTTTATTTCGTTTTAAAATAAAGCAAGCCTTGACAATTTGTTTAGCGTTTCCGATAAACAGCCAACGGAACACTTTCAGGGACACCCAACGAATCTGTTCCTCACATTATCTGTTCCCCAGAGGAATCTTGCTGGCTGGCAAAAATACAGATTTTTCGATGAGCTGGCTGGGAAATTTTGTTGTTGATAGAGGTTTTGCCTGGGAATTACTGACTTTTTCTAGCATTTCAACCCGAGCTGGCTGTAGAAACTCTGAAGACTGAGGACGACTAAAAAAAAAAAAAAAGAACCCCTTTCCTCTCCCAGAGAATAGTCACAAACATACGACGGCTGGTCAGAGTGATTGCGCTTGCGGAAAAAACCTGTTTTGTCCCGGTTTTGTCGCTTTTGTTCGGTCGTTTCGGATCGAGGGATTTGAAAGCGCGCGGAATTCCTGGCCTGCAAATAAATTTGATCAGCTGGATGGGAAACCAACCAATTTTATTTAGCTGGCTGGGAAATTTCTCTTGTGTCTTGCTGGGAAAAAGGAACAGATAATGTTTTCTCAGCAACACTGAAAAACACCTGAAAATGTCATAATAACATTTATTTTCATTAACTGGGATATAATAATACATTTTACAACAAATGGGTCGTTGGGTGCCTCTGCACTTTAAATCTTCTTCAAATTCTCTTACATTCGTGAACTCACTTCTCTCTTTCAAGAATTTGCCGTAATCTAGTTTTATCCTAACGCCAGTAAATAAACTTGAATAAAAAAAGGTCCCGTCAATTTTTGGCTAAATTTAAATTGTCACCGAACGTTTATCTTTTGACTCAAACGGAATTCTCCATTTCTCTATTGAGAATTTTCCAGAACGCTCATATGCAAATTGTAATCATTTGGAAGTTGGATTTTGACGACAGGTTTTTTATTCCAACTATTTAGAGTAAATAGCACTTTCAGACATTATGTCACGTTATCGTGGCAATAAAACCGTCCATTAAGAAAGATGTGTTCAGTAAGTTTTTTAATCATGGAATTGGTACGCAACTTTTTCGCAATGAAGGTTATTAAAACGCTTCAACTATTGAACTTTAATTTCTCAGTGGAATTTGGCGATATTGAATCTATTTATTTTCTCACTGCCCCATATCTCCAAACAGAGGCTGGTTTTAACACCGTTGTACTTATGTTACTGATTTCACGCAGTTACAGGGTTGTAAAAAGGTTACGGGTGATAGCATTTGTTCAGGTTCTTTACCTGAATTACTATCTAACGAATAAAAATTGATTTCTCTTGTCAAATAATAACCTCTAAATTGTCGTAAGTGTTAGAAAAATGTCAAATGAAAAAGTTAAAAGTAGTAAAAAGTTCATTACATTCATTTATCATCCTGCTGACTGGTGACATTTTGTAGCTTTCATTTTCTTGGTATTATGGCTTATATTATTCAGGCTAATTATGGCGCAAGTTTGTAGGCCTACAGTTCACAATAACACGCTTAATTAAAATAGCTTTCTATTCATTGTTCTTTCCCGATGGCACAGTTTAATCCGAATGTACGGAATACGCGTTCCTTTTTACATGATTTCGGTTAGAAAAGCGTCCGATAAGGCCCAAGGTGGGCAAAGCGGTATATTTCTTTAACGACTTTCAATTCGTATGGACACTAAACTTTGAAAGAATTTTATCAATTAAAGCCTGAGTGGGGATATATAATATGAGTAAATTAATGTATTCAAGGTCGGCTAATAGACTTGGCTCAAGTGACAGATAGATTATCAATAATGACTTAGTTTGGCAGCTCGCAAAAACTATGGTAAGTATGTCAGCCTTTTTCATAGCAAATTATATCTTAGCGAACTTGGTGGCAAGCGGTTCAATTATCATCTTGATGTATCCGTTTTGTTTGGCGTACTATGGTGATCATGATTTCGTAGCATCACTGAACGACGACTTCAGGAAATTCTCTTGCAAGTTTATTGTGGTTGTGCAGACTTCGATAACTTCCTCAGCTTTAACTCTCACACTACTGGCAGTGGAAAGGTATCACGCCATACTGAAACCTTTTAGCTCGAATTGGCGCCTGCACGAAGAGAGTATCAAACGAGCAATCTTTGCCATTTGGTTTTTAAGCATTGCCATCGGTTTCCCAGGATTCTTCCTTTATGTATGGAGCAGCGAAAAATCTTCATGCATTGGTCCATGGGGAGTCGAATCGAGCAAGGCAATCCGAATTTATTTGCTCATATATGCAACGTTCACTGCCTACATACCCACGGTGGTGTTTCTTTTTTGTTATGGATCCCTGATAAAAGGATTGTATTTTTCCGGCACGATATGCGGCTCTGAAAATATTAACGGAGACAATTCTGAAAAAAGGAAACTACTTGTCACTTTTATACTGGCAACAAGTGGATTTCTCATTGGTTACGGACCGATCGCTGTATTAGACGCTGTTCGTCTCGGGATGAAGATAAACCATGAATTCTGGCGTATCTTCTGTTTGCTATTTGACATTATTTTATGTCTTAATTCCGTATTATACGCTTTTCGCAGTTCAAATTTTAAAGAAGGATTCAAGCGAGTATTGTTCTCTCGGTGTTTACGTTCGTCAGCACAGCAGAATGAGAATCAGTTGGCATAATTCAGTCAAAATAGAGGTGTAACCAGGATAGAACATATTTAAAAATTTAAGTGGTGAGAAATGTTCTCTGGTTAAAAGATTAAGACTATCAGTTTTCAGCTCCGACTATTGCATTTCTAGCTTTTTGATTGGCTAAAAAAACTCCGACTATGAGCCAATAGTCGAAGTTTTACGTCATATGGAAAATAGTGCGCCAAGATGCTCTTTCCGGAGGCTTTGTAAAATTGTGGAAATAAAAATCGGCGGCAAAACCCGGTTTGAGAATTTACTAAAACAATTATTCCATTCGCCCTTGTTGGATATGAAGTGATTATAACCAACTCGCGCTACGCGCTCGTTGGTTATTTTATCACTTCATATCCAACTCGGGCTCATGGAATAATTGTTAAATAGCCTTTAACGAGTGAAAGACTAGTTGGGGCGTGAATGGGAATATATACGAAAAGGGGTGCGAAAATTTATTTCGTATAAAAATAGAGTACAATAGAAATCCGAAAAAGGCTAGGGGATAAAATCGTTTATAGTGTCTAATTACAGTAAAATGGAGTATTGCCTAGGCAACAGTTTTGAGTTATTGTCCGCGCCGACCGTTTTGGCAGTGTACCAGGATTCTAGCGTTTCCCGAATACGGTAGTTGCCCTTGTCGATTGCACCTGCATTATCGAAGTCATTGGAATGATTATTTTGGCACGCATGGTTGGCAACGTTTGAACCCTTTGTCTAGTTCTTTTAGTTCCGTTGATGTTCCTTTTTTTCGGGTTTGGAAGCATCTTCCGGTTTCTCCTCGGTAATTCCAAGGACAGTCTTTACATGCGACTTTATAGACATAGACATAGAGTTGAATTCAAACCTCTGAGATAAAAATAGTCATCACACTCTAGGATTGGCCATCAAATCTGTGGATTCATTATTGGACATAATAATAATAATAATAATAATAATAATAATAATAATAATAATAATAATAATAATAATAATCGAACGATGAGTTTAGTGCGCGAGTTTGAAGAGAAGTGCGAACAAGCAGGAAGAAGATCACTCGTAAAGGATGCCAAGAAATTTGCTTTGGAAATGGACATTACTCTGGACCTTGCATACCCAGATCCCAAAGCGTTGCAAACTGACTCAGGTGAGGAATCACATGTTAAAGGAGTAGGGAGAACATTACGAGCGAGAGAAGAAGAGAGAAGCATGAGGGAAGTAAGAGAGCAGAGGTGGCAAGGAAAGCTGTTCGGAGAAAGATGGGATGATAACAAAGTTATTGACTGCTTCACTTGGCTTAGTAAGTGGAAGTCTGCACCTGTGCATACTGTTGCTGGAATCTATGAGTTATACCAGCAATTACTCCCCACTAAGCTGTACCACCAGAGCAAGACGAAGACGCTGACCACCTCGGATACCACTTGTCGTATGTGTGGAAAAGGGCCTGAATCTATGGCCCACGTGATTAGCGGATGTGGTACCTTGGCACAGACTAAGTACATGCAGAGACACAATGCAGCCTTGAAAATCCTTTTCTTCGAGTTCCTGAAAGACTTAGATCTTATCCAGTGTATCCCCCCTTGGTACTCTCCAGTCTCACCTAAACCCGAGTACAAGAATGACCGAGCGTGCGCGTACAGGGATGTCCCAGTATTTCCTGAAAATACGGAAGTCAGGGCTAACAGAATTGATGCGAGAATTGTGGACAGAAAGGAGAAGAAGGTGATCCTTATTGAGATGAGTTGCCCTTGGGTTTCCAACAGAGAACAGAAGGAACAGGAGAAAACTGACAAGTATGCGCCGTTGAGATGGGAGATGCGCCAACAGTTCCCCGGCCACACTATCACACAGTTTAATGTGATAGTTGATGTACTAGGAGGCTACTCTATGGAGACGGCGGAGAAAGTTAGGAAGTTTTTAGGTTTGGATAGAGGGAACCAGGTTTTGTTTGCCAGGGAGAAGGGCGTTTTATCGGACACCCTACACATAGCAAGGTCATTCAAGGTTTAGACGAGTTATTAAGGAATATAAACTCTTGTTCCTTTCTCAAATGTTGGTTCGTTACTTGTTACCAATTGGTTTGTAAATAGGTTTAACAGTAGGGATTGTTACACAATAGTGCCTTTTCCTACTTATATTTGTAAGCATACTTACGTACTACATACTGCATAATAATAATCATTATAATAATAATAATAATATCTTTATTTAGACTGATAAAAAGACCTATCAGCTAAATCGAAGGATTTACCGGTGATCAGTAGCAATATAATGGTATTAATAGTATCTAACTATAAACAACTGCGATAAAACATATCTGAACATTCTTAAAAATACTAAAAACCTGTTTAAGACTTTGTTAAAAACGGCGACGTTTTGACGTTAGCTAAACGTCCTTATGAAGTCAAAATTATTTGAAAATTGCAAACTATAAATACGAAAAGACAATGGTTGATAAGGAGTATGTAAAGTGAAAGAAACGAACCCTGAAAATTAAACAAAAAATTTTGGCACGTATGGAGGCCGTCGGGTATATTCAAATTACTCTTGAGACTTAACGAGGAGCGTTATGTGGATGTTGTAGCATGTAGGTCCTTGGACTGACCCTCAGTTGTCGGAAAGCGTGGGTAGTCAACCTCTCTTACTCGAATGTTTTGCCAACAGAAGACACGAATTGATAGAATTATAGAAAAGAACGTTAAGAATCTCTCCCTGTCTCGGTCCTCTTCTGTTTGTCATCGATGTCAGCAAGCTGTTCACGTCATCTTCCACAAGTACATGTTCACGCCGATAACACACAGCTTTATTTTGCGTTCAAGCCCGACCCTGAACATGCAGTTAAAGCTGTTGAAGCTATGCAATCGTGCAATCGGAGGGCCATTATGAAAACTACTGGGTGACCAGTAATCAATGTCTTTACCCTCGTTAAATAAAGTTATTTATTTATTTATTTATTTATTTATATCAGAAAATGGATATTAATAGATCGGCTGAAGCTCAGCGATGACCAAGCGGAACTCATTGTGATAGGGACGAGGCACCAGCTGTCGAAAGTTAACATTGGCTCGCTCTGTGTAGGGGCGAGGAAAAAGGACACAAAGGAAAGAAACTCTTATCTACATGATGTTAGAAGAATCAGGAAATTCTGAGTTTCGATAATACTCAAACTATATAGTTAATGCTTTTGTCACTTCTCGTTTGGACTACTGCAAGTACTCTTTACGGCCTGCACTGAACTGCAGAAACTCCAGCGTATTCAAAACACTGCCGCCAGGCTTTTTGAAAGATAAGTCGTTTCGTTCATATTTCACCAATTTTAAGATGACTCTACTGGCTACCTATCAAATACCGCATCAAGTTTAAGATGCTATTTCGCGACACGTTAATTTTGCGAATTTCGCAATTAAAAAAAAATCGCGAAATTGCCCACAAGACTGAATCTAGATATAGTCTAAGATCGTCTAGTAAATTTTTATTGCAACCACCCAGAACAAAAACTCTCTGCACACCTGGTGATCGTAGCTTTACCGCAGCTGCGAATTTGATGCTTGATTTCGGTTTGGTAGATCTCTGCTTCTTGCTCCATTCCTCGCATATAAAATCCTCCAGGGGGTTAAACAAGGGGTCAACTCGTTTATGCAACCATCTTTCAAACTCGACCAGGTTGGACTTATCCGTACGACCATCTGTGTGCTCATACCATCTTACTCTTAGGTGCATCGGTAGTCGCATAGTTGCTCTGCTGAGATACTCCGGGGTTTGGAGTATAGCCGACTGACCCATCTTCACACACCACGTCGTACATGTTTTCACTTGGTAATAGTAGTCCCGCAAGGCTTGTCTGTTATTCGAAGACACAAGGGTACTGTCCAGCATGTTGCTTAGGTAAGCTGTTGCAACACTGTTAGGGTTTCCAAACTGGCGTTTCAATGTCTTTAGGGCGGCTGCATAGCTATGACCTGTGACACCTAGACTTTCTACCGCTTTCTTAGCCTCACCATCGAGGTTTTGAAATAGGTAGGCCATCCTATCTGAATCAGCAAGTGTCGTCTTGTTGTGTATTTGGTCACGAAATCTTTCAATAAACTTTGGCCAATCGATTGGTTTGGCTGTGAACTTGAAGAGCTCAAGCGTTGGTAATCGCTGCTGTTCTTGTGCTCGCAAAAGAGCTACGCTTGAGTCTGTTTACAAGCTATCAGAGGTCAAGCGGAAGACGGTTTCTTGACCCTCTGTGAGATTGTCAATAAATGAATCTACTGGTTCTTCATCTTGAGCTGAATGATACTTAGTGGTTACTTTAAAACCACTTGGGTAGGGAGTTGACGCCTTTCCAGTACCCGGAGCCCATTGTGCCGTGAACGATGGTTGAGAATAATGAATGGAGGACACGTATTTTGGTTCACAAGAGGCCCAAGCTAAGTTGCCACTACAAATAGTACTGTAAGTTGATGTCGAAGGGATACTTGTTCCCTTCCTAGGAGAGTAGTACCATGACAATTTTTTCTGTATCAAAATAAGGAGTATATGCACTACCATTGCAAGATGACCCATGTTTATCGTAGGTCATAGTCGCATGTCCAGATGAGGGGAACTCATCGAACACAAGGGTCTTTTCAGCTAAGCTGACAGGGGTTGGTGTAGCTTGGAATGAACATTTAATTCCAGGTTGGAGGAGATCTCGATCAGGTAGTTTCGCAGAAGTACTGAACGGTAGCACATTTAATTCACTTGCTGTGGCAACTGGTAACTGACTTATGCCCAAGTTGGGGACATCATTATTAGCGGCATGAAATAGTAAATTCTTTAATGGCAAAGACTTGGGACTTGCACTCAGGGGAGTATCTTTATATGAAATGGCAGTTTGTCTGTCATAATTTAGGGATGAGTCTGCGTCCTTTCTCCTCCTTGACGAACGTGATGACGAATTTGACCCTGTTTAGCTTGCCGAATCTTCAGGTTGTATTAGACTGCTTTGAAGCGGCGATATTACTTGTTCATCCACAGAATGGAACCCTTCTTCGTTATCCATCATTTAGCTGGCCGCAGTTTGCATCCGGCTCGAATAGACCAATTTGGTTAGACCAATATCAAACTTGTGTTAAACGCAACAACAACATTCTATTTTTCTTTTCGACCACATGGTCCACATCACGATCGTGCGTGATCATGGGAATTTTCATATCTGCAAAGAGAATGGACAGCGGCGGGTCCAGTCAGAACGAATAGTAGAACGAAATTTTGAACAAACAGTTACATTGCGTATACTGGACAGTGGCATGACCCTGGCATGAAATCGAGGCGAGTGGTCAGCCACTCCAAGACGGCCGGCGCTCAAACCCTGGAATCCTAACGTCGAACGCAACTAATGAAGCATAATGAAGCTTTTTTTCATAACTTTTTATGTTCTTCCCACTTGCTCCACTTGTTTTCGTTCGTTTTTTTCTCTCCTTTCTGGTTTTATGGAACTTTTCTCTTCTGTCGGAAGCGTTTTTTTCCCTGCCTTTCTCCACTGAAACAATGATTTCATTGAAGGAGGCTCTTTCTCAGCCGGGTTTCACCAGACGAGGTGTGGTGCCACTGTGATCAATGACTTACTTGGACGGAGACGACGGAAAGGCGTTAAGATTTTAAATAATGTTGGAGCTTGATTTATCGCCATTAACGTGTGTGCATAAATCCGAATTTGTACACTGCTACAATTGTTGTGAGTACAAAACGTGTCGAAATAACTGAGATCCTGTGGAGCGCGAAACTCCACAAAATAGATAGACTTCCATGTACCGGAATAAAATGGCGGAGGATAAATTGTATTGTTATCTTCGCTTCGTTCTTTTGTTTTATGGACATTAATTGTTTCGGACCCAGTACATGAAGGACCAGCCAACGTTGCTCTTATTTAACCAAAGCAAAAAAGACAAAATAATTTTGACCATAATTCTCGTGACGCCGATTCTCGATACACTGTTTTGCCGTTGGCCGTTAAGGTGATGTTACACGAGCAGATTTTAAATTTCATTTCTAATCCACGTTACACGAGACATCTTTGCGATTTTTAACGCAACGGTGCTCTCGACATGTGAGCCCAGGCTCCTGCTTGACAAATCCCGGGCGACAAATATGGCGGACACTGTTGACGTGACTGTCGACGTAACTTATCTCGGTTCTCCGTGGTGCATCGTGGGACGATTTTGCGTTAAAAGTCAAGGGCGGGTGTGTTACACGCACCAATTCCAACAAAATTCGGGCAACAATGTTGCATGAAAAATTGGCTCGTGTAACATCACCCAAACGCCTTTAGGCGTTTTACTAACAACCTCAAGAGAATAGACATGTTCACGTTCTTGAGTGCATCATAGGTAATCAGGGCAACGTAGCGGGACATTCAAAGGTTTGTATGGAAATTGAAAGCAAAATAAAACTGTACGTGACTCTACTTTATAGACTTCTGTAACAAAAAAATAAGTACAAGTTCACAATGCGCATGTACCGTAAAGTTGCGAGAGACCTAGGGCCGGTTGCTCGAAGCCTGGTTTGCGCTAACCTTTGGTTAAGAGGTGTCAAAATCCATAGGTTTTCATGGTATTGAACGCTGGTTAGCCCTAACCATGCTTCGAGCAACCCGGGCCTAGATCCTAAGTATATTACAATGATTTTCAATTGAGACCGGTATTGCATTGTTACAGGTGCACATTTAAAGTTCGTCATGCATGTTTATTTGACCAAACCTTCAGCGAGAGGCTCTTCCCGCCTTAAAAACTGGTGAAGAATAGGGGAAAAGAATCTTGCATTTCCTTTCTCTTCATCATAAATTAACTTGTGTGTGTCTATGTCTTGATTTGAACAAAATGCTATAGGATACTAACATTTTTGTAGATATAGAGGATATTACATGGCCGCGCGGGGATACGGATTTATCTTCGAGTGCTGAAAGTATCTCTCGCTCGTTCGCTTCGCTCACTCGTGAGAGATACTTTCAGCACGACATTGACATTGATGAAGTATCCAGATTTAAAACAAATTGTTTTCATTTTCGAAATGATGAAAAAGTGATCACCAACCGCTAATACACGCATGTTGTGTAACATGAAACAAGATGAAAGTTATGAAAAGCAAGTCATGATAATGTAAAATTTTGCAATAAAAATCTTAATGTAGTAGAGAAGAATTATATTGAAGCTCAAAAGTATCTTACAATGAAGAAAAAGCTCGCGTTTTATTGGCTAATCGTGTTCGTTACCATGACGACACCTATATTCTCACATGTGAAAGATAAAAATGATATGTTCACTGCGCGCGGTGAACATAATGATTTTTTAGTAAAAGGAGAAATCCTGGTATTTCATCAGTTTCTATATAATAAATGACATTATTTTCTTCATAAGCCGATAGAAAGATACCATTAAAAAGTGAAATTATGCTACTACGAACCTTTCTATAGATATGAAGAGATCTACTTTTTTCAGTTCAATGGTGACTCGGGGATATTCAGAAAAATCCGAGAATTCCTGAACAAGACCCAAATTTATGATCATGCTGCCTCTGCTCTACCACTGAGGTATACGCCAGATCGTCTCAGTGGAGCTCAGCAGGGCATTCAACAACGGTCAGGTGACAGAAAGTTATGATTGCCTCGCGAGTCGATCAATGGCTAAAAAAAAATGATTATACAAGCAGAAGTCCTAAGAATAAAAATTATTAGTATTCCTTTCATTACGGCTGTTGCAACATCTCGTTCTGGGTTTGTGGATCTCGACAGAATATTATCCGTTTAAATCCTTGTCGAAAGTTCGTACTGCGAAAAGCATATAAAACAGGATTCAAACGCAAGCTACAAAGGAAGGTGAATTGTATGACGGGCGAAAGGACAGAAGAGTAAATTTCTTCAGTAGCTCCGATAACAACAAGGGTTTTAAAGGTAACGAATGGTCCGTAACCGACTAGAAAGCCTGCAGTTGCTAGCATAAATGTTATTACAAGTTTCTTCTTTTCATATGCTCTGTCTTCTTGTCTGTCTCCGGACGAAGCACAGATTGTGTTGTCAAAGTAGAGTCCTTTGATGAGGGATCCATAACAATAAAGGAAAACCACTGAGGGAATGTAAACGACCATTGCATTCAGTGCAAAAAAGTACACTGTGCTTGATAGAATGCAGAAATGGACAACTTCATTCCATTTCGATTCCATGATCACCATCGGCATGAAAATAAGAACGCTTGAGATCCAAATAATTGCGATAGCTCTTTTCACATTCTCTTGTTTTAAGCGTAAGCCTGTTCTAAATGGCTTTAACAAGGCATGGTACCTTTCAATTGCTAGAACCATTAAGGTGAAGGAGGAAACGGAGACGGTAAAACCCAACGCCGACAGCCTACAATCAAACTTCTTTAAAAAGTGGTGCGTCAACATAACAGGCAATATAGTGGAAAAAATGGCGAGTCCATCACTAACAGCCAAGTTTGCTAAGAGATAGTTTGTGACTGAATGCATTTCTGGTGTTTTGTAAACGATTCTGACAACCAGCACATTTCCAAGACATCCGATTATGAAAAATGGAATGCTGACCATGGAGACAATAAATCCCGTGCTACCATAGTCGGCCATTGTACGCTGGTGCAGCAGGGTAGATTTTTGTATTTTTTAATACGTTAGCTCTCCTCTGGCAAACGTGAGCGTTTGTGGAAAGATCGTTTGGTCTTTTAGCTTTTAAAAGTATTGTTGATTGTCATTTGCTGTCAACGGATGTTTTGGTCTTGCAATTATTTGTTTTAACCCATCATTTTAATGACTTTTCTGTAAAAATGTTCCGTTTATAGTGGAAGTGCACTTTTAATTATCTGAAAGAAGCAATTCAAACTGAACAGAAACACGATTAAGAATCCCAACTGGCAGGAGTTAACCAGTTTTCTATTTACAAAGCGTGGTAGAGTTGAATCTGGGACAAGAGAAAACAAATCTAAACCCAACGCCCTAACTGAACCACGCCGCCTCTGTAGCATATTTAACAATGGTTGGTTAGTGTTTACTGATGATAATTTTAGAAAGGGCGACTCTTTAACTTTAGCCGCCTTGACCTACTGCATGTCGCGTTTGCATGATAGTTCTGCCACCTGTCTCGTACGAACCCAAACAACAGTCCGGGCATCTGTACCAGTCCTCTTAGAGAAGCAGTGAGGAAATAAGAGTTGGGGTCGTTGTTCACGTTTCCCTTAAAAAAGTTACTTTCTTGAACCGATGTCAATTATATCCCGATCTTTGTTCGGTTGCATTTTTAAGAATGCGTTGTGCTGCATTGTCCCCTAAGGTGATTTCTCTTTGTCTCCGTGATCCTCATTTGCCTTGGGCATTGTTCTATTTTTACCCAAGACACCTGGAAGAAACTCCCAATAATTTAGCTTTTTGGCAGCATGTTTTATGCACGAGGAAACAAAATGCGCTTGTAGAACCAAATATGACACTCACTTAAAACGTCGTTTGCTTTTTTTACATATTTTATTTCGTTTTAAAATAAAGCAAGCCTTGACAATTTGTTTAGCGTTACCGATGAACAGCCAACGGAACACTTTCAGCACTTTAAATCGTCTTCAAATTCTTTTACACTCGTGAACTCACTTCTCTCTTTCAAGAATTTGCCCTAATCTAGTTTTATCCTAACGCCAGGAAATAAACTTGAATAAAAAAGGTTCCATCAATTTTTGGCAAAATTTAAATTGTGGCCGAACGTTTATCGTTTGACTCAAACGGAATTCTCCATTTCTCTATTAAGAATTTTGCAGAACGCTCAAATGCAAATTGTAATCATTTGGAAGTTTGATTTTGACGACAGGTTTTTTATTCCAACTATTTAGAATAAATAGCACTTTCAGACATCATGTCACGTTATCGTGGCAATAAAACCGTCCATTAAGAAAGATGTGTTCAGTAAGTTTTTTAATCATGGAATTGGTACGCAACTTTTTAGCAATGAAGGTTATTAAAACGCTTCAACTATTGAACTTTAATTTCTCAGTGCAATTTGGCGATATTGAGGGCCTCCACAGACTAGGGATTTAGTTGTCGACAACTATTTGTGATCGACAACTAAAAAGTTATCGACAACTAAAAAACGTAGTCTGTGGCGCAAGTTGTCGACGACTAAACCCCAAATTATTAGTTGTCGACAACTAAGCAGTTTCCCTTTTCGAGCAAGGCAATCCGAATTTATTTGCTCATATATGCAACGTTCACTGCCTACATACCCACGGTGGTGTTTCTTTTTTGTTATGGATCCCTGATAAAAGGATTGTATTTTTCCGGCACGATATGCCGCGGCTCTGAAAATATTAACGGAGACAATTCTGAAAAAAGGAAACTACTTGTCACTTTTATACTGGCAACAAGTGGATTTCTCATTGGTTACGGACCGATCGCTGTATTAGACGCTGTTTGTCTCGGGATGAAGATAAACCATGAATTCTGGCATATCTTCTGTTTGCTATTTGACATTATTTTATGTCTTAATCCCGTATTATACGCTTTTCGCAGTTCAAATTTTAAAGAAGGATTCAAGCGAGTATTGTTCTCTCGATGTTTACGTTCGTCAGCACAGCAGAATGAGAATCAAAAATTTGGTTTTATCAACGGAGTTGATAATGTAAATTTGCCACCGTACAGAGATTCTAAAAGCTGACGTTTCGAGCGTTAGCCCTTCGTCAGAGCGAATCGAGGGATTATGGGTTACGTGTAGTTTTTATAGTAGAGTAGGAGCTACGCTATTGGTGGTAACATGGCAACGTGAAAAATAGGAATATATTAGTTAAATGAAAAGCGTTCGTTAATACCGTGAGGATTAAGGGTGCCGATTTGAAAGATGAATTTTTGTTCCAGATTCTTGCGGCTTTCCGTCGTACCTAGATGTAGGGAAAGGCCGCAGATAGCCATGTGTTTTTTGGAGTGGTTAGGCAGATTAAAATGGCGAGCGACTGGCTTGGATGCATCCTTGTCATTCTTCTCAACATCGCGAAGGTGTTCGCGGAATCGGTCACCTAGTCGTCTACCTGTCTCACCAATGTATAATTTATTGCATAACGTGCAGGTTATGCAATAAATGACATTTGCGGAGGTACATGTGAAACGATCGGTGATCTTAACAGATCGCTTAGGTCCCGATATCTTGCTAGTGTTAACAATGAAAAGACAAGTTTTGCATCGTGAGCGCGCGCATTTGAAAGTGCCGGGTTGCTCGTTAGTTTTGAGCGCGCTTCTAACTAAAAAGTTGCCTACGTTTTTGTCGCGTTTGAATGAAATAAGTGGAGGTTGCGAAAAGATTCTACCAGTCTCGGGATCATTTTGGAGTAATTTAAAATTACTAAGAATGATGCTTTTGACTGCGTGATTATGAGGATGGAAAGTGAGGGTGAATGGAATTCTGTCATTCTTATCTTTTTGTGACGTTTGTAGTGATGACTGTCGATCAAATTGTTGGGCGCGATGATGGCCCGCTTTGACCACAGAGACAGGATAGCCACGTTTTTCGAAGAACTGGCACATCTCCTCTGATTTGCTGGAAAAATCGGAGTCATCACTACATAGACGTCGAAGTCTAAGAAATTGAGAATAAGGGATGGAGTTCTTGACATGTGATGGATGTGACGATGAATACAACAAATAACTGTGTGAATCAGTAGGTTTGTAGTGCACACTAGTACATAGCACGTTGCCTCTAATAGAAACGTTGATATCTAGAAAAGCCAATGAAGTTTCCGAAATTTCCCAGGTATATTTAAGAGCCGGATGAAAAGAGTTGACGGAGGTTATAAATTGATCGAGTTCTTCTCTGCTGGATGAAATAGCGCCGATGCAGTCGTCGATGTAACGGCCGTAGAGTTCAGGTTTGGGGCCGTTGTACTGACTAAAAAATTGGTGTTCAACATATCCTACAAAAAGATTGGCATAGCTAGGTCCCATTCTTGTGCCCATCGCTACACCATTAATTTGTTTGTAATAGTTGCCGGCGAATGAAAAACAATTAAGCGTTAAAACTAATTCGGCAAGGCGGAGGAGCGTTTCCGAGCTAGGTTCTTTGACAGTGCGTTGATCGAAAAAGTGTTTAAGTGCTTGAAGACCCTCGCTATTAGGAATGACTGTGTATAGAGATGTAATGTCCATGGTGAAAATAAGTTTGTCTTGGCCGGAGAAATTGAAATCGCGGAAAATTTGTAGTGCGTGTGTACTGTCTTTAATGTATGATGGCAAAGATTTGACGATAGGCGTCATAATCCTGTCTAAGTAGCTAGAAATGAGTTCGGTGGGGCAACTACAGGCAGAAACGATAGGGCGACCTGGGTTGTTGGGTTTGTGAATTTTAGGCAAGAAGTAAATGCACGAAGTTCTAGGGGTGTTGATGATGAGATTAGTGGCAGTGTCCGGTAATTCTTGATTAACTATAAGATTTTGAATGGTGTCTTTGACAAGTTTTTGATTGTTGGAAGTGAGATCTTTAGGGATTTTGGCATAAAACGAGGTATCCGAAAGTTGCCGCAAAGCTTCTTTTTGGTAAAGGTCGGACCGCCAAACAACTACCGCGCCGCCTTTGTCGGCCGATTTGACAACTATGTCGTTGCGTTTACTAAGATTTTTAAGCGCCGCCCACTCTTCCGAGGAAAGGTTGGAAAATTTAGTGTTGCGATTGAATTTAAGTTTGTGAATTCAAAATCAAATCAAAATCTTATAGTTAATCAAGAATTACCGGACACTGCCACTAATCTCATCATCAACACCCCTAGAACTTCGTGCATTTACTTCTTGCCTAAAATTCACAAACCCAACAACCCAGGTCGCCCTATCGTTTCTGCCTGTAGTTGCCCCACCGAACTCATTTCTAGCTACTTAGACAGGATTATGACGCCTATCGTCAAATCTTTGCCATCATACATTAAAGACAGTACACACGCACTACAAATTTTCCGCGATTTCAATTTCTCCGGCCAAGACAAACTTATTTTCACCATGGACATTACATCTCTATACACAGTCATTCCTAATAGCGAGGGTCTTCAAGCACTTAAACACTTTTTCGATCAACGCACTGTCAAAGAACCTAGCTCGGAAACGCTCCTCCGCCTTGCCGAATTAGTTTTAACGCTTAATTGTTTTTCATTCGCCGGCAACTATTACAAACAAATTAATGGTGTAGCGATGGGCACAAGAATGGGACCTAGCTATGCCAATCTTTTTGTAGGATATGTTGAACACCAATTTTTTAGTCAGTACAACGGCCCCAAACCTGAACTCTACGGCCGTTACATCGACGACTGCATCGGCGCTATTTCATCCAGCAGAGAAGAACTCGATCAATTTATAACCTCCGTCAACTCTTTTCATCCGGCTCTTAAATATACCTGGGAAATTTCGGAAACTTCATTGGCTTTTCTAGATATCAACGTTTCTATTAGAGGCAACGTGCTATGTACTAGTGTGCACTACAAACCTACTGATTCACACAGTTATTTGTTGTATTCATCGTCACATCCATCACATGTCAAGAACTCCATCCCTTATTCTCAATTTCTTAGACTTCGACGTCTATGTAGTGATGACTCCGATTTTTCCAGCAAATCAGAGGAGATGTGCCAGTTCTTCGAAAAACGTGGCTATCCTGTCTCTGTGGTCAAAGCGGGCCATCATCGCGCCCAACAATTTGATCGACAGTCATCACTACAAACGTCACAAAAAGATAAGAATGACAGAATTCCATTCACCCTCACTTTCCATCCTCATAATCACGCAGTCAAAAGCATCATTCTTAGTAATTTTAAATTACTCCAAAATGATCCCGAGACTGGTAGAATCTTTTCGCAACCTCCACTTATTTCATTCAAACGCGACAAAAACGTAGGCAACTTTTTAGTTAGAAGCGCGCTCAAAACTAACGAGCAACCCGGCACTTTCAAATGCGCGCGCTCACGATGCAAAACTTGTCTTTTCATTGTTAACACTAGCAAGATATCGGGACCTAAGCGATCTGTTAAGATCACCGATCGTTTCACATGTACCTCCGCAAATGTCATTTATTGCATAACCTGCACGTTATGCAATAAATTATACATTGGTGAGACAGGTAGACGACTAGGTGACCGATTCCGCGAACACCTTCGCGATGTTGAGAAGAATGACAAGGATGCATCCAAGCCAGTCGCTCGCCATTTTAATCTGCCTAACCACTCCAAAAAACACATGGCTATCTGCGGCCTTTCCCTACATCTAGGTACGACGGAAAGCCGCAAGAATCTGGAACAAAAATTCATCTTTCAAATCGGCACCCTTAATCCTCACGGTATTAACGAACGCTTTTCATTTAACTAATATATTCCTATTTTTCACGTTGCCATGTTACCACCAATAGCGTAGCTCCTACTCTACTATAAAAACTACACGTAACCCATAATCCCTCGATTCGCTCTGACGAAGGGCTAACGCTCGAAACGTCAGCTTTTAGAATCTCTGTACGGTGGCAAATTTACATTATCAACTCCGTTGATAAAACCAAATTTTTGTATACTACTTCCCCACCGACGCAGCACCACAGTTTCTTTAGAAACTACCCCTTCATTCAGAATGAGAATCAGTTGGCATAATTCAGTCAAAATAGAGGTGTAACCAGGATAGAACATATTTAAAAATTTAAGTGGTGAGAAATGTTCTCTGGTTAAAAGATTGAGACTATCAGTCTTTAGTAAATTTTCAGCTCCGACTATTGCATTTCTAGCTTTTTGATTGGCTAAAAAAACTCCGACTATGAGCCAATAGTCGAAGTTTTACGTCATATGGAAAATAGTGCGCCAAGATGCTCTTTCCGGAGGCTTTGTAAAATTGTGGAAATAAAAATCGGCGGCAAAACCCGGTTTGAGAATTTACTAAAACAATTATTCCATTCGCCCTTGTTGGATATGAAGTGATTATAACCAACTCGCGCTACGCGCTCGTTGGTTATTTTATCACTTCATATCCAACTCGGGCTCATGGAATAATTGTTAAATAGCCTTTAACGAGTGAAAGACTAGTTGGGGCGTAAATGGGAATACATACGAAGAGGGGTGTTAGAGTACAAAAGTAATCCGAAAAGGGTCAGGGGATAAAATCGTTAGTAGTGTCTAATTACTGTAAAATGGAGTATTGCCTAGGCAACAGTTTTGAGTTATTGTCCGCGCCGACCGTTTTGGCAGTGTACCAGGATTCTAGCGTTTCCCGAATACGGTAGTTGCCCTTGTCGATTGCACGTGCATTATCGAAGTCATTGGAATGATTATTTTGCCACGCATGGTTGGCAACGTTTGAACCCTTTGTGTAGTTCTTTTAGTTCCGTTAATGTTCCTTTGTTTCGGGTTTGGAAGCATCTTCCGGTTTCTCCTAGGTAATTCCAAGGACAGTCTACATGCGACTTCATAGACATAGACATAGAGTTGAATTCAAACCTCTGAGATAAAAATAGTCATCACACTCTAGGATTGGACATAATAATAATAATAATAATAATAATAATAATAATAATAATAATAACATCTTTATTTAGACTGATAAAAGACCTATCAGCTAAATCGAAGGATTCACCGGTGATCAGTAGCAATATAATGGTATTAATAGTATCTAACTATAAAAAACTGCGATAAAACATATCTAAACATTCTTAAAAATACTAAAAACCTGTTTAAAACTTTGTTAAAAACGGCGACGTTTTGACGTTAGCTAAACGTCCTTATCAAGTCAAAATTATTTGAAAATTGCAAACTATAAATACGAAAAGACAATGGTTGATAAGGAGCATGTAAAGTGAAAGAAACGAACCCTGACAATTAAACAAAAAGTTTGGCACGTATGGAGGCCGTCGGGTATATTCAAATTACTCTTGAGACTCTCAACGAGGAGCGTTATGTGGATGTTGTAGCAAGTAGGTCCTTGGACTGACCCTCAGTTGTCGGAAAGCGTGGGTAGTCAACCTCTCTTACTCGAATGTTTTGCCAACAGAAGACACGAATTGATAGAATTATAGAAAAGAACGTTAAGAATCTCTCCCTGTCTCGGTCCTCTTCTGTTTGTCATCGATGTCAGCAAGCTGTTAACCATCTTCATGTTCACGTCATCTTCCACAAGTACATGTTCACGCCGATAACACACAGCTTTATTTTGTGTTCAAGCCCGACCCTGAACATGCCGTTAAAGCTGTTGAAGCTATGCAATCGTGTGTTGCTGATATCAGAAAATGGATATTAATAGATCGGCTGAAGCTCAGCGATGACCAAGCGGAACTCATTGTGATAGGGAAGAGGCACCAGCTGTCGAACGTTAACATTGGCTCGCTCTGTGTAGGGGAGAGGACGAAGGACAGAAAGGAAAGAAACTCTTATCTACATAATGTTAGAAGAATCAGGAAATTCTGAGTTTCGATAATACTCAAACTATATAGTTAATGCTTTTGTCACTTCTCGTTTGGACTACTGCAAGTACTCTTTACGGCCTGCACTGAACTGCAGAAACTCCAGCGTATTCAAAACACTGCCGCCAGGCTTTTTGAAAGATCAGTCGTTTCGTTCATATAATTTTAAGATGACTCCACTGGCTACCTATCAAATACCGCATCGAGTTTAAGATGCTATTTCGCGACACGTTAATTTTGCGAATTTCGCAATTAAAAAAAAAAAATCGCGAAATTGCCCACAAGACTGAATCTAGATATAGTCTAAGATCATCTAGTAAATTTTTATTGCAACCACCCAGAACAAAAACTCTCTGCACACCTGGTGATCGTAGCTTTACCGCAGCTGCGAATTTGATGCTTGATTTCGGTTTGGTAGATCTCTGCTTCTTGCTCCATTCCTCGCATATAAAATCCTCCAGGGGGTTAAACGAAGGGTCAACTCGTTTATGCAACCCAGGGCAACTGGTAACTGACTTATGCCCAAGTTGGGGACATCATTATTAGCGGCATGAAATAGTAAATTCTTTAATGGCAAAGACTTGGGACTTGCACTCACGGGAGTATCTTGGCAGTTTGTCTGTCATAATTTAGGGATGAGTCTTCGTCCTTTCTCCTCCTTGACGAACGTGATGACGAATTTGACCCTGTTTAGCTTAGCGAATCTTCAGGTTGTATTAGACTGCTTTGAAGCGGCGATATTACTTGTTCATCCACAGAATGGAACCCTTCTTCGTTATCCATCATTTAGCTGGCCGCAGTTTGCATCCGGCTCGAATAGACCAATATCAAACTTGTGTTAAACGCAACAACATTCTATTTTTCTTTTCGACCACATGGTCCACATCACGATCGTGCGTGATCACGGGAATTTTCATATCTGCAAACAGAATGGACAGCGGCGGGTCCAGTCAGAACGAATAGTAGAACGAAATTTTGAACAAACAGTTACATTGCGTATACTGGACAGTGGCATGACCCTGGCATGAAATCGAGGCGAGTGGTCAGCCACTCCCAGACGGCCGGCGCTCAAACCCTGGAATCCTAACGTCGAACGCAACTAATGAAGCATAATGAAGCTTTTTTTCATAACTTTTTATGTTCTTCCCTCTTGCTCCACGGTCCTCTCGACATGTGAGCCCAGGCTCCTGCTTGACAAATCCCGGGCGACAAATATGGCGGACACTGTTGACGTGACTGTCGACGTGACTTATCTCGGTCCTCCGTGGTTCATTGTGGGACGATTTTGCGTTAAAAGTCAACGGCGGGTGTGTTACACGCACCAATTCTATTAAAATTCGTTCAACAATTTTGCATAAAAAATTGGCTTGTGTAACATCACCTTTACGCCTTTAGGCGTTTTACTAACAACCTCAAGAGAATAGACATGTTCACGTTCGTGAGTGCATCAGAGGTAATCAGGGCAACGTAGCGGGACATTCAAAGGTTTGTATGGAAATTCAAAGCAAAATAAAACTGTACATGACTCTACTTCATAGACTTCTGTAACAAAAAAAATAAGCGGAAGTTCACAATGCGCATGTACCGTAAAGTTGCGAGAGACCTAGGGCCGGTTGCTCGAAGCCTGGTTTTCGCTAACCGTTGGTTAAAAGGTGTCAAAATTCATAGGTTTCCATGGTATTTAACGCTGGTTAGCCCTAACTATGCTTCGAGCAACCCGGGGCTAGATCCTAAGTATATTACAATGATCTTCAATTGAGACCGGTATTGCAGTTTTACAGGTGCAATTTTTCACATATTTAAAACAGCCGTTTATTTGACATATTTCATTGAAAGAGAAAGAATATACTTCCCTAGCTTAATTTTTGTAACTTTCATTTCATAATTCATTACTTTCGATCGTTATCAATTTTATTGCACGATCAGTCAATACATTACAATGTTTATTTGACCAAACCTTCAGCGAGAGGCACTTCCCGCCTTAAAAACTGGAGAAGAATGCGGGAAAAAAATCTTTTCTTTCCTTTCTCTTCATCATAAATTAATTTGTGTGTGTCTGTTTCTTGATTTGAACAAAATCCTATAGGATACTAACATTTTTGTAGATATAGAGGATATTACATGGCCGCGCGGGGATACGAATTTTATGATACTCGCTTCGCTCACTCGTGAGAGATACTTTCAGCACTTTCAGCACGACATTGACATTGATGAAATGTCCAGATTTAAAACAAATTGTTTTATTTATTTTCGAAATGAATAAAGTGGTCACCAACCGCTAATACATGTACACGCATGTTGTGTAACATGAAACAAGATGAAAGTTATGAAAATCAAATCATGATAATGTAAAATTTTGCAATAAAAATCTTAAAGTATAGTAGAGAAGAATTATATTGAAGCGCTAAAGTATCTTACAATGAAGACAAAGCTCGCGTTTCATTCGCTAATCGTGTTCGTTACCATGACGACACCTATATTCTCACATGTGAAAGGTAAAAATGATATGTTCACTGCGCGCGGTGAAGATAATGATTTTTTAGTAAAAGGAGAAATCCTGGTATTTCATCAGTTTCTATATAATAAATGACATTGTTTTCTTCATAAGCCGATAGAAAGATACCATTAAAAAGTGAAATTATGCTACTACGAACCTTTCTATAGATATGAAGAGATCTACTTTTTTCAGTTCAATGGTGACTCGGGGATATTCAGAAAAATACGAGTATTCTTGAACAAGACCCAAATTTATGATGATGCTGCCTCTGCTCTACCACTGAGGTATACGGCAGACCGTCTTAGTGGAGCTGAGCAGGGCATTCAACAACGGTCAGGTGACAGAAAGTTATGATTGCCTCGCGAGTCGATCAATGGCTAAAAAAAAAGATTATACAAGCAGAAGTCCTAAGAATAAAAATTATTAGTATTCCTTTCATTACGGCTGTTGCAACATCTCGTTCTGGGTTTGTGGATCTCGACAGAATATTATCCGTTTAAATCCTTGTCGAAAGTTCGTACTGCGAAAAGCATATAAAACAGGATTCAAACACAAGCTACAAAGGAAGGTGAATTGTATGACGGGCGAAAGGACAGAAGAGTAAATTTCTTGAGTAGCTCCTATAACAACAAGGGTGTAAAAGGTAACGAATGGTCCGTAACCTACTAGAAAGCCTGCAGTTGCTAGCATAAATGTTATTACAAGTTTCTTCTTTTCAGATGCTCTGTCTTCTTGTCTGTCTCCGGACGAAGCACAGATTGTGTTGTCAAAGTAGAGTCCTTTGATGAGGGATCCATAACAATAAAGGAAAACCACTGAGGGAATGTAAACGATCATTGCTTGGCTTGCAAAAATGTACACTTTGCTTAGAATGCAGACATAGACAACTTCATTCCATTTCGATTCCATGATCGCATACGGCATGCAAATAAGAACGCTCGAGATCCAAATAATTGCGATAGCTCTTTTCACATTCTCTTGTTTTAAGCGTAAGCCTGTTCTAAATGGCTTTAACAAGGCATGGTACCTTTCAATTGCTAGAACCATTAAGGTGAAGGAGGAAACGGGGACAGTAAAACCCAACGCCGTCAGCCTACAATCAAACTTCTTTAAAAAATCCTGCGTCAACATAAAAGGCCATATGAAAAAAATGGTGAGTCCATCACTAACAGCCAAGTTTGCTAAGAGATAGTTTGCGACTGAATGCATTTCTGGTGTTTTGTAAACGATTCTGACAACCAGCACATTTCCAAGAAATCCGATTATGAAAAATGGAATGCTGACCATGGAGAGAACAAATACCGCGCTATCATAGTCGGCCATCGTACGCTGGTGCAGCAGGGTAGATTTTTGTATTTTTTAATACGTTAGCTCTCCTCTGGCAAACGTGAGCATTTGTGGAAAGATCGTTTGGTCTTTTAGCTTTTAAAAGTATTGTTGATTGTCATTTGCTGTCAACGGATGTCTTGCTGTTGCAATTATTTGTTTTAACCCCACCTTTTAATGATTTTTCAATAGTAGTAATTTGTTTATAGTGGAAGTGCACTTTAAATTATCTGAAAGAAGCAATTCAAACTTAACAGAAACATGATTATAAGAATCCCAACTGGCAGGAGTTAACCAGTTTTCTATTTACAAAGCGTGGTAGAGTTGAATCTGGGACAAGAGAAAACAAATCCAAACCATGCAAACCTAACGCCCTAACTAAACCACGCCGCCTCTGTAGCATATTTAACAATGGTTGGTTAGTGTTTACTGATGATAATTTTGGAAAGGGCGACACTTTAACTTTAGCCGCCTTGACCTACTGCATGTCGCGTTTGCATGATAATTCTGCCACCTGTCTCGTACGAACCCAAACAACAGTCCGGTCATCTGTACCAGTCCTCTTAGAGAAGCATTGAGGAAATAAGGTTTGGGGTCGTTCTTCACGTTTCCCTTAAAAAGTTACTTTCTTGAACCGATGTTAATTATATTCCGATCTTTGTTCGGTTGCATTTTTAAGAATGCGTTGTGCTGCATTGTCCCCTAAGGTGATTTCTCTTTGTCTCCGTGATCCTCATTTGCCTTGGGAATTGTTCTATTTTTACCCAAGACACCTGGGAGAAACTCCCAATAATTTGGCTTTTTGGCAGCATGTTTTATGCACGAGAAAACAACATGCGCCTGTCAAACCAAATATGACACTCACTTAAAACGTCCTTTGCTTTTTTTACATATTTTATTTCGTTTTAAAATAAAGCAAGCCTTGACAATTTGTTTAGCGTTATCGATGAACAGCCAACGGAACACTTCTCTCTTTCAAGAATTTGCCCTAATCTAGTTTTATCCAAACGCCAGGAAATAAACTTGAATAAAAAAGGTTCCATCAATTTTTGGCAAAATTTAAATTGTCACCGAACGTTTATCGTTTGACTCAAACGGAATTCTCCATTTCTCTATTGAGAATTTTTCAGAACGCTCAAATGCAAATTGTAATCATTTGGAAGTTGGATTTTGACGACAGGTTTTTTATTCCAACTATTTAGAGTAAATAGCACTTTCAGACATTATGTCAGGTTATCGTGGCAATAAAACCGTCCATTAAGAAAGATGTGTTCAGTAAGTTTTTTAATCATGGAATTGGTACGCAACTTTTTAGCAATGAAGGTTATTAAAACGCTTCAACTATTGAACTTTAATTTCTCAGTGCAATTTGGCGATATTGAATCTATTTATTTTCTCACTGCCCCAAACCGCCAAACAAAGGCTGGTTTTAACACCGTTGTACTTATGTTACGCAGTTACAGGGTTGTATTTTAAAAAGTTACGGGTGATAGCATTTGTTCAGGTTCTTTACCTGAGTTACTATCTAACGAATAAAAATTGATTTTTTTTGTCAAATAATAACCTCTAAATCGTCGTAAGTGTTAGAAAAATGTCAAATGAAAAAGTTAAAATTAGTAAAAAGTTCATTACATTCATTTATTATCCTGCTGACTCGTGACATTTTCTAGCTTTCATTTTCCTGGTATTATGGCTTCTATTATTCAGGCTAATTATGGCGCAAGTTTGCCGGCCTGCAGTTCACAATAACACGCTTAAAATAGCTTTCTATTCATTGTTCTTTACTTTTCTTCTCCCGATGGCACAATGAACTGAAGACAGTTTAATTCGAATGTACGGAATACGCGTTCCTTTTTACATGATTTCGGTTAGAAAAAATTGTGCGCAGCCAACCGCGCGACTGCAAGGTGGGCAAAGCGGTATATTTCTTTAACGACTTTCAATTCGTATGGACACTAAACTTTGAAAGAAATTTATAAATTAAAGCCTGACTGGGCGATATATAATATGCGTAAATTAATGCATTCAAGGTCGGCTAATAGGCTTGGCTCAAGTGACAGATAGATTATCAATAATGACTTAGTTTGGCAGCTCGCAAAAACTATGGTAAGTATTTCAGCCTTTTTCATAATTTGTTTCCCTGAATGAATGAGCGCGTTTGAAGATAATCTTAAATTGTCCTACATCCTGTCATTCTTTCCTTTTTTTTTCTTTGCAAATTTGTGCGACAATTCTTCTTTGATGGAACTTTCCAATTGTGTTCGAAACGCAACATCTCCAAGGTGAAAGAATTGTTGGAAATTTTGACAACTGTGTTTTTAGACCAGCAGGTGAAATCGTGGATGATAAGAGTGGTTGATCATAACCAACCGTTTTATTTTCTCAAAGTGCAGATATTAGATAAACCGCTTGCCGCCAAGTTCGCTAAGAGTAATTTGTTGTCGTATGCATTTCTCGAGTCTTGTGAACGATTCGAATCATTAATATATTGCCAATGAAGCCAAAAATGTAAAATGGAATGCACGCAGTCATGACGAAGTGAAAGTTATTGGAATTAACGATACTTGCCTCCCTTTAAATGGTTTGTTTGAGTGCAACAATTGGCCGATGGTTTGTTTGAGTGCAACAATTGGCCGACAAGTAACAATCCGGGGGGGGGGGGGGGGTGGTTCTCGATGTATCCCTGGTTGGGGAGATGCGGCGCGGCCCCTCATACCCTGACCCTGTTTAAGACAAATATCGCTGATTTTCCTACCCATTTTAAGACAGAATTCCGATTTTTGATACCCTGTTTAAGACATTTTACCCAGTTTAAGACAAAAATTGATAAATCGATACCCTGATTAAGACAAAAAATGATAAATTCGATACCCTGTTCAAGACAAAAATCGCGAAAAAACTACCCGGGCTGGCCGCACGTCCCCATTAAGCCCTTACAAGGGAGTACCGCCCCCACCCCCCCCCACCCGGGTAACAATCGATTCCAGAATAACTCATCTCGAATAACATTAAGAGATGCTCATCTGGCAGTCAGTGTAAAATACAGACTCAGCAGACTGCAGACAAGGGGTAAAATTTAACTGTTGAAAAAGCCCAAACCCTTTAGAAGTGCTAACCTTAGGCCAAATTAGGCGTAATTTCCCGGCCACCGCCATCTTGACTAATTGGTGATGGCGGCGCCCGGTAAATTTGAAAGCCAAAACAAGCGTTTTGAAATTCATTTTTTTCGAATGTAAACGCTTTCACTTGAAAAAGTTTGAACAATTTTAATTGTAAACACTATGTTCTGTGGTTTTAAAGTTATTTTGTTGTTTTACTGATGGAGCTTCCCTATGACCATTAGCACTTCTAAAGCCACTTCTTTGGGCTTTTTCAACAGTTGCATTATAACCTTAGTTTACATTTTATCCCTGTCTCTCTTTCCTTTTTTTTCTTTGCAAATTTGTGCGACAATTCTTCTTTGATGGAACTTTCCAATTGTGTTCGAAACGCAACATCTCCAAGGTGAAAGAATTGTTGGAAATTTTGACAACTGTGTTTTTAGACCAGCAGGTGAAATCGTGGATGATAAGAGTGGTTGATCATAACCAACCGTTTTATTTTCTCAAAGTGCAGATATTAGATAAACCGCTTGCCGCCAAGTTCGCTAAGAGTAATTTGTTGTCGTATGCATTTCTCGAGTCTTGTGAACGATTCGAATCATTAATATATTGCCAATGAAGCCAAAAATGTAAAATGAAATGCACGCAATCATGACAAAGTGAAAGTTATTGGAATCAACCATACTTGCCTCCCTTTAACTGGTTTGTTTGAGTGCAACAATTGGCCGACAAGTAACAATTGATAACAGACTCAGCAGACTGCAGACAAGGGGTAAAATTTAACTGTTGAAAAAGCCCAAACCCTTTAGAAGTGCTAACCTTAGGCCAAATTAG
>NC_090896.1:1800000-1812500 GCF_036669925.1 Montipora capricornis | reverse complement strand
CTGCAGCCCCTGCACATCAGTAGCTTTGGGGTTATTCCCAAGAAAGGTCAACCAGGCAAGTGGAGGCTTATAGTTGACTTGTCCTCCCCAGGAGGGGCTAGCGTTAATGATTTTTTTCTCAGACTTTGACAACAAATTGAACAATAATTATTTCAAACTTGAAGGCTTGCCAATGCCAACTCTGTCACATGAACTAGCGTTAATGATGCAATTGACCTTGAGCAATTTTCTTTACAATTTATTCACATGGATGACATCATCCGCATGGTTGCCAATTACTGTATGGCTGTGGTCCTTTCATGGCATTAAGTTCAACATGGAGGCGGCTTACCATAACATTCCCATCAACCCATCCACCGGTTTTTTCCTCTACTTGATGTTCCCTTTGGCTTGCGCTCTGCTCCTTTCATTTTCAACTCGGTAGCTTCCCTTTTGGGATGGATTATCATTCATAATTACAATGTTCCTGACTTAGCACGTCACCTAGATGATTTTATTTTAGCTGGTTCTTGCGCTTCACCCATTTGTTCCCAGTATTTGTCTACTGCGTAGGAGGTGTGCAAGGATCTGGGTCTGCCGCTCCATCTCAAAAAGTGGGAAGCCCGTCTACGTCGTTGGTTGTACTTGTCATTCATTAATTTTGGACTCTGTCACGCAAACAGCTCGTTGAGGGCTAGTCCTTACGACAGTTGACAAAATCCTGGGTGTCTCGGCGGCTGTCGGCGCTGGTGTAATAGGCAGCAGTTTCAGTCTTTGTTAGGTCATTTGCACATGCCACTAAGGATGTGTGGCTGGGCAGGACTTTCATCAGACACGTAATTGACCTGCTCAGTTGTTTCCGGTGGAGAGATCATCCAATCCGCCTGAATAAAGAGTTGAAGTTAGATTTGCAATGGTGGCATCAGTTTTCCGCTTTGTCCCCCACTGTGGATCTAGAAGTGGCCTCTGACACTGCGGGGACAGGGGGTTTTGGGGCGTACTACCAGACTCAGTGGTTTAACGGCGTGTGGACTAGTGAACAAGTCCCCCTCTTGATTGCTTACAATGAGCTGTTTCCTTTGGTTATTGCAGCAAGTGTTTGGGAGTTGGGATGGTTCCAGAAGCACATTCTCCTCCATTCTGACAATGAGGCTGTCATATCTATCCTCAATGCCAGGACGTCAAGGGTGCCCAAACGGATGCACTTAGTGCGACATTTTCTGCTGTGTGCTGCCTGTTTTCACTTTACTTTTGCTGCTTAGCACATCCCAGGAGTTCATAATTCTATTGCTGATGCACTGTCTCACTTTAATTGGCAGGAGTTCCCGCAGCTGACCCTGAGTACTCTGCCCTCTCCCACCCTTATTTCAGAGTGGCTCCTCTCCACCTTGACCTCTCCTCTCTCGAAATGCAATGCAGGACCTTCCTTACCCATGGTTTAGCGTCAACCTAAAGATCCTACACCACAGCACAGAACAAGTTTATTTAGCTTCTGTCAGCAACTTGGCAAACTACATTCTTCTGGTTCCCCCTGCCCTGCGGATGAATGGACACTGTGTCTGTTTGGCACATTCCTTGTTCACATCCATCAAGGTGTATTTATCAGCAGTAAGATCCTTGCACATCGAACAAGGCTTTCCAGATCCTTTGTCTGATTGTCATTGACTCCAGCGTGCGGTTTGAGGCATTAAGGGGGTTCAAGTTGCAGCCAGGAATGGCATTCCGGATCACGTCATTTAGAAGCTGGGATGTTGGACTAGCTATGCCTATCAACTGCTGTACATTCACTCACCTTCAGAGGCTTTGGCCAAGTTTTTGCCACACCTTGCATGACGGTTTTAGGTATGTTTATTTAGTTGCTTTTGGTGAGGTGTGGTGCCTGGTTTGTTTTTGGGAGTCTGGGGTTCCATGGTCTCTCTACCACTGTTCCTTGGGTACCACAGGCACCAGTTCTGGATTGGTGGTGAACTGTGGTAGGCTTACATGTGTCCCCCCTAGTTGTGTGTGGACATGCGCGTACATCATAGCTCTTTCAGGCACCTAAGCCCAAGCTCATCTTGCTGGCCAGCAGTGTTACAAACTAAAGCTATTGGGGGGCACCCTTTGCATGCTGCACAGGCGTTTACTTGCTCAACATTGCAGATCATTACAAATCTTTCAGCTGTGCTTTTTGGCTCATCTTTTTGCTCCCACCTACCTCTCCCTCTGGCAGGGATGGAATGGTAAGGGAGCTTCTCCAAATTAATATTGGAAATTTTGGTTTCCGATGTCGCTATCGGCATTTTCCGATTCCGATAGCTGCTTGTGTCTGACTCAAGAATTTCCGATTTGATTAGAATCATGGTATATCGGCACGCAATGTTTTTATAAATGAGTGGATTTAGTATAAGCGTACGGACCTTCGATCTCGCAGATCATAATCTTTGTGTGCACATATTTCTCCAATTTATGCTCCTGTTGTTTCTATTTTTAACTTCAACATCTCAACAACAACAAAAATGACTGAATATGACTCTAAATACCTTGGAAACCAAACTTAAAGGTGAAGCGCAAAACGTCCGTGGATTTACATGTACTTGCCAATTCTTTAACGTAATGTTTGATAAACGACTATGTTTGCCAGTTTAATACACCGTGAAACACATTTCGGTCATTTGCTGTCCGGCCGCATCCCAACATTAACCTTTGAATGTATCTTGATCAGTCAGCGTGCGACAAAACAACGGGCGTATTAACCCGTTTCGGCTGCACAGTTTTAATATTTTAGGGCTTTTAATATTGCAAAACATACTGTCGAGGTTTCGGAAAACAGCGAAAAATTCGTGATATTTGACATTTTAAAATTACCAGCTTGCGTGAACTGCTACTCGACTGAAAAAAACATGATGCCTGTCATGCGTTTGAAGCAATCGTGACATGTGTTCCCACAAATGGGTTTTCATTCAAAAATACAGCCTGCGAGCATTCGACCATTAAAAGTTTCTCACTCTTTAATATTCCATAAAGAATCAGAACAAAAACTTTTTGAACTTATCATTTTAGTTGATTTTGTATGGTATTAAAAAAGAATAACTGTTGGTTCTTCGATCAATATCGCTCTCGATGCAGGTGCGAGTCAATATTTTTCAAAGATAACTTTGAACATTTCAATGCAACTGGAATGACAAAAACAGTGCATAGATGATTTCAACGATCGCATTTTCCCTAAAGTGCCCAAAAGGTGCAGCGACCTTTTCATAGGAATTTACTTCTGCAGTCATGATAATGTGAGTTGTTGACAGATGTAACACAGGATTGTTTTTCAAACACTGATAAACACCTTCTACAGATTTTCAAACTCCATCAAACAGCAACGTTTCAAACATGTTTCAAACAATTTTAAACATGTTTTAAACACAAACGCCCTTGAAATGCTGACTAGTTAGTTAAGCATCCTTTTCACCTGGAGGGTAATTTCATATATTCCTAAATGGGGTCGTAGATCTTGCGTGACACAGACTTCAAGAAGCAGTTCATGTTTCAAAATTTCAAAAGTTGCAATTGAGTTTCCTATATGACTTCTGAACAATCCAAAATTTGACCTTCCGAAATTTGGAGAAGCCCCCTAAGTATTCTACTGACTGGTGGTGGACTGTGGTAGGCTTACCATGTCTCCCCCTTGTTGTGTGAGGACATGTGCGTCCATCATAACTCTTTCAGGTGCCTAACCCCTAGCTCATCTTGCCAATGAGTTTAAATAATACAGGGCTTGAAATTAATGAAAAAATCCATTGGCAATTTTACGATAAGATACAAAAATTTAGTCGCAAAATCATTGCTCTGCATTGTGTTCTCAGCGGTTTAGCAATACTTGTGTGTAAAGAAACCGCTGAAAATGGCGAATAATGGCAAAGGAATGGAGTTGTGCATGTAACATCAGAGCTAAGTTATGCTACAATTATGGTTTCTACCGATTGAAAGAAAATTCACAGTGAGAAACAAAATAATTTTGCTATTTCTTTATTTATTTTAGCAGAAGTAACAGCAACTAGTGGCAACTGCTATTACCCTTTTGCTTTGAAAGGGCGAAGGTGAAAACAAGTGCAAATTTGCGACTTCTCCAGATATTGTAGTCACAGATGCAACTGTATTGGTCGCAATTTCAAGCCCTGTATAATAATAGTTATTATTATTATTATTATTATTATTATTATTATCATTATTATAATTATGATTATGATTATTATTATTATTATTATTATTATTTATTATTGTGTTTGAGTTGAAAGTGATTTATGACTGGAAATAAGAAACAAGATTCACTCAAGTTATGAGAGATGATGATTATGATGATTATGTTGAACTTTATTTATAATAAGTATCAAGTCTTCTAGTGGTGGGGCAATAATTGGGCACACTGCATAATTATAGAAATCAAATCAAACATTGGTTTTTGTGAAGAGGGGAAAACCGGAGTACCCAGAGGAAAAGCTCTCGGAGCAGAATGGATAACCACCAAAGTCAATCCACATCTGACGCTGAGTCTGGGGATGAAACTGGGATGCATTTGTTGGAAGGCAAGTGCTCCCACCTATTTTCCAATTCCCTGCTCCCCACACTTCTACGGTTTGAAGTGACTTAGTCCAAGTTTTTAAAGAGGTGTACACTGGCCTAATCCATCTGATCACTACAGTATGTGCCAGATAAGGACAGCATACACTCTTCTTACTACTGGGGCCAGGAAAAATAAGGGTGGTGGGGGGAGGGTGTGGTGTTGATCACGCTTCATATAATAGCCTTTTCATATTTTGGAGACACTAATTTCCTTTCCCCCCCCCCCCTCCATTTTAAATTTCACTGTATACACATTGAAGAAAATACAATAATAGGAGGTTATTACAGCTAAACAGTTATACGTGCACACACACCGACTGAGACACTAAAATTGGTATTTCATGTTTGTCGCAAAATAAGGCAACCTTTTTGCCCAAACAAGAGTTGTGTGTATTACCGTAGTTTTACCTCTTTGAGAACTACTGCCATTCTGAATGTTGCAATGAGCACATGTTCCTTATGCTATTTAGGGGTTTCATTTAGAAGCGGGTCACTGGCAGTATACCGCTGTCTATGTTGTCAGAGATTTGCCTCTTACCGCTGGCTACGTACTCTGCCTTGATTTTCACTCAAACCCGTCTAAAAGGCAATCTTGAGTGACTGCCGCTTACATCGATTAGCCAAGGCATCTACTGTACCTCAAAAGGTATTGAGACCCCTCACTATTGTAGCTTTGTGACATTGCAGTCATGTAAGGGTCTGTCAAAAATGACATTAAAAAAGGCATAGGATTTTGCCCCAATGGTACCTGCTTGAAAATTAACCCCCATAAGAAACATTTGTTAGCTGACATTTCAAGCGTTAATAACTCTTTTGTGAGAGCAAATTGTAGATGTGGGTGGTCATGGAGAGAGACTGATTGATGCAATTCGTTGACGTAAAGGAACGAAACTGTCAGAATTAGCCCTTACCTACAACTATTTTATTTTAGAAATGGTGAGAAGTGGGAGCTTCAGTTGAAGGGCTCAGGAAGAACACCTTACTCCAGGTAAAGATATTCAGTGTAATACATTTGTAGTTGGCTAAATGGGCAAATTTTTGTTTTGTAGTTGAGCACAACTGTGTGAACTAGCAGGCTAGTTCACAGGCACCCCACTTTTAAGAATCTGAAAGAAGCAATTCAAACTGCCCAGAAATATGATTAAGAACCTCAACTGGCAGGAGGCAAGCAATTGGTTTCCGGTATATATTTATGAAGCGTGGTAGAGTTGAATCCGGGACAACCTGAAACAGAACAGGAGTTTAACCCGGGGCAACCACATGCAAGCCCAATGTTCTAGGTAAAGGTACACCTTATTTAACATTGGAATACCCTCTGGAGGGTATCTCCCAGGAAGCCAACAGAGTGCTCATTTCACCCCCCTCTATCCATTAGTGCTCCGTTTTAAGGGCATTTAAAGCTACCTGAAGTTACACAGAATGGAAAGAAGTCAAAGCAAGGATCACTAGGGATCAAACTCGGGATTTCTCGCACAGAAGGCTGCGCACTAACCAACTGCATTCCTTACTACCTAACCACTGGACCCTGCCACCTCCCTAGACTACATAGCAAATTCATACACATGTATGTCTTTTTTTGGTGAGAGGGGAAAGGCATACTACTCAGAGAGAAAAACCTGATCAACAAGGCTCAACATCTAAAAGAAAGGCCTTAGAAATAGTAGGAGCATTAGTTTTTAACCTAACGTTTGTCAAGAATCAGCAAACCTTAAACACTATAATTATACATTTGTGTTTTGCAAAGTCAACATTTGATGATCTGATTTACGTGAATCATGTACATGTACATTTACAGTGTAAGTCTGGTTGGTCTGACGTTTTTGTTGTTGTTGCTAAAAGTGGTGGTCAAGCTAGGTGTAATCCTGGGTTAATGTCATTTTATTTGCACCAGCTAGCACCTACTGTGCTCGGAGCAACTGATATTAAAACTGTGGTGCTGTGATGACAAATTACCAGAGATCTCTCAGATCTATCAAGGCACTGCATATGAACAAAAAGGGATTTTTTTTCTGCAACATTGTTAATTTTTCCTCATTTGGAAGATTATACTATTTGTATCATCAGAAACCCATAAGGGTTGAAACATGTAACACGCGTTCACAGCTTCCAAATATTCAGTGCGAACTGATTGGTTGAATGTTTCAGTGGTAAGTACCATATTTGGAAACCCCTCGCTCTTGTTGTTCCAAATATGGTACTTAGCAAATTGAATATTCAGGAGCCGTTACATGTTTCAACCGTTATGGGTTTCTGGTATCATTCAATAATACCAGAAGCTCATAATCTTGGAACAAAGCTGTGATTTTTTTATCGGAGCTGCACACGCGGGAAAATGCATGAGCTGTGTTACATCCAAAGAAGGAAATTCTTAAACTCAAAAATCAGTAGCTCTGAACCAGAGTTACATGTAAACGCTTCAAGGTCATGTGCTTCTAAGTACCTTGTACATGTATAACTAAACAGCCAAATCAGCATTTTGTGATAAAGGACCCCAATTCCAAATAGACACTAATAGACGCTCTTCCTCATCAAGGGGGGATCCAACTTTTGGCGTTCTTTATGCTGGAGCACGCTCTGCGAGTACATTGTTCAGAGAGCGCGCAAACGCCTGTACACACTGCGTTGTTTGAAGAAGTTAGGTGTGATGGAAGGGGATTTAGTTCTGTTGTACTCCAGCCTGATCCGTTCAGTGTTGGAGTATGCCTCCCCAGGTTGGGCAAATTTACCGGATTATCTTAGCCTCCTAATTGAGGGTGTGCAGAAAAATGCCTTAGAGATAATCTTTCCTGGGCTTCCCTACAGGGACGCACTTGTGCACTGTGGTCTTCGTACTCTCTCGGATCGGCGTGCCGCAGCATGCACTGAGTTTATCCAGAGAGTTCGGGACACCGGTGTCCTAGTGTTCCATGGATATAATCTACGTTCAGGCACCATCAGAGAGGATCTCGCCATGGCCTCTACTAACCGTCTCAACAAGTTTATTACAAAAAGATATTCCTAGTAAAATGTTTCATAATAATGTATATGATTAGTGCTTTGACCACTCTTGTAATTTAGCTGTTAAGCTACAAAAAGAGGAATTAAACTGATTATTATATTATTTTTCAATTATAAGTTTCTGTTTTTATCTTCTATGGCTTATTTGATAATATTTTGTCCTTTTAAACAAGTTATTTTCCAAGTGAGCCCACTAGATGAGCATCTTTGGACATTACTTTGCAAATAAAGATGTTTATATCATGAGATTTGTGGCCTTAAAAAAAAAAATATTGTGCCTTTCTATGGTGTTCAAATCATTATTTTGTGACATGAAGTAGTTTTTTTGTAGACATGGTGATGGTCGAGCTGTCCTAAGATCATCTGTGAGGGAATTTCTTGCCAGTGAAGTCATGTTCCATCTAGGTGTACCCACAAGTCGAGCTGCTGCAATTGTTGTGAGCAATGATCTTGTATGGAGAGATCAGTTTTACGATGGACATCCCATGCAAGAAAAAGGTGTGCAGTGCGGTGTTCTATTATTTCATGTTTTGGCTGGTGATTTTCAGTTTAGTACGAACGATAGAGCACTTTGGGAAAGTCGTGAACTATAATGATTGCAATCCACATATCTAAGCACATGTAATCTGGTAACAGCAATGAATGTATTTGTGCAAGAAATGATGCAATGGTTACTTGGCAATTTGTAAGGGAATAACTGAAAAACAGTTTACAGTTCCAGGCAGAAATCGAACCAACAAACTTCTATAGCTAAGTGACCACTTGACTTCATGTACATCACTTCTCACATGGGTACATTCAACAGCACTGCTATCATACTCTCTTATCTGATGTTGAATGATGTTCACATAGTTGAGCCCACAGTATTAGTTGGACACATTTCTAAGAACCTAGTTAAGCGAGCTACTAGTCATGAGAAGTTCTTGTAGCTCAATCGTTGGAGATTCCAACTGGTGTTATAGAGAAGGTAGTTATCTAATTAACGATTAGACCTGTAGCCCTTGCGGGCTACGGGTCAATAGCCCATGAGGTGAACGCACCCTTAATGTGCTTGTTGAAAGAGATGGTGTTTGTCACAGAGACCTTTTCACTTTGACAAGACAGTCTCCAGTTAATCTTTTGCTAACGGGCGCGGTTTTCTCAAACTACCGTACCTTGCGTGTTTAAAAAAACAAATGCAGAACGCGAAACTGGTTTTAATGCTCTTGTTTTCCACTCCCAGCTGCAGTTGTGCTGCGTTTGGCAAAATCTTGGTTCAGATTTGGATCGCTGGAAATCCTAACAAGCAATAATGAATACGGCAATCTCAAGTAAGCCTTTATATAATATTGCACTAATGCTAAGAGCAGTTAACTTTTCCTTACACACATACGCGGTGCTAATTACTCCATGTCGTCAAGGGAGAAGCCACCGTTTTCTTTCGTAGACTAATACCCCGTACACACTAGACCTTAACCATGTTTTGAAGATTTTTAATTAAACACGGTTTCAAAGTGTTTTCTTTTTAAATCACAAATACTGGTTTTGTCGACTACAAGATTAGCGCATTTTTTTTAACTCACCTGAATCTCATATAAAAACCAGTCCTACATTTTTCTGATACTGATGTTCTTTGTTCTAAAACCCATTTTAATTAAACATGTCTTGTTGGTGTGAATGGGTATACGTTTACAATATAATTAAATAAATAGGGAGTTTAAGAAACGAAGATGGCTACGGAAACCAAAAAGTTATTTTAAAATAAAACTTTGCGTTATCGATGTATTCATTGATTATTCCATCTTGTCCAGATTGTACAATATGTGCGAAGCCTAAAACTGGATTGGTAGGGACGGATTTTCAAGAAAGGGTATACAGAATGAAAGATTCTCTGTAGATTCACGTTGTTAAAAAAGTTAATTAACAATTATTCGCCGAAGGCGAGGTGAATATCGGTGAATAATTGTTTTAATATAATTACATCGGTGATTATTAGGAGTGCAGGGATGGCGCAGTGGGGAGAGCACTCGCTCCCATCAATGTGGCCCGGGTTCGATTCCCAGACTCGACGTCATATGTGGGTTGAGTTTGTTGGTTCTCTACTCTGCACCGAGAGGTTTTTCTCCGGGTGCTCCGGTTTTCCCCTCCCCTCAAAAACCAACATTTGATTTGATTTGCGTTAACTTCTTAATTTCAATTTACAGTGTCCCCGATTAGTGCTCTACGGCGCTAGAAGCTTAGACACTTAAATACAGTTCCTTTCTTTCTTTTTTTTTTCTTCGTCTGTCACCTCGACAAAACGACTTGCGGCCATTTTGAAAAACCGCTTAGATGATTATCGCGTAATAATCACCCCATCGGCAACCAATCAGCGCAGAGAATTTTCAATAATCACCTATGTAATTATACAACTTTGGTTATATTACGTTGTTGTCTTGCTGACCACTGCGTAGTAATGTACCAAAATGCGTGTCGCATGCTCACTGCACGACCCACATTTTCCCCATTCAACTTCCATGCAGCGTCTGTGAAACGGCGTTTTCACAAGTAGGTTTGTTTTTAGACTTGCCCTTCCCGCGAATTAGGTCAAAAAACAAAGGCAGTTCCGGTTCGGTGACCCTATGACGTCAGCTTAATTTCTTGTACTTGGTCATCGGGCTCCTGTGGGAGTCTCATTCGCGGGAAATTCAATTTAAAAATAAATCGGTGTCTGAAAACGCCGTTACACGAACACAGTAGAGTTGTAGGCTCCGGGTCATGGGTTCCTGTCTTTGCCGATGCCGTAGCCGTAGCCGTCGTCGTGCTCTTGAAATCCCTAATTTCTACATCCTTCGATACTTGTGCGGTAGGCACTAGCACAAGGTTGAAGAAAAATTAATTGTTTCTTGATATCAGGCGTGAAATGATTGTCCCCATAATCTCATTTGTTTGTTTTCTTGTTTGTTTTTTGTAATCCTGGGGCCCGTTTCTCGAAAGTCCCGAAAACTTTTCGGGTCCGAAAAGCCATTTGTGAAACTGCTAACCGCTAGTTTTGGAAAGCCGATCTTTTAACATGCCGTTAAGGTAAAAAAAAGCAAAAGGACTGTGAAGTTTGACGACTTAAATCCTCTCCGTTCTTAAGATGCAAAAGCCGGGAATTGTGACACCCGAAAGTGGCCCGTAAAGTTTCAAGACTTTCGAGAAACGGGCCCCTAGTAAGCTCTGTGCGCTGAAGGCGCGAACGCGGAGCACCATGGATAAGAGAATATGATTACCCATCGATGACGTCGTTTTACGACCATCCGGCGTCCGTCCTATTTTCAACTGTTCACGCAAGCCAATACCCGAAATGTCGCACTGCAGAAACCCCGCCTTTTTTGGCGGGAAATTGTATGGGCTGGAACACCGCGTTTTTGGCGGGAGGTTGAATGGCCAGCGTACTATAGTTGACACTTCGTTGTAGTAAAGCAAGAAAAATTTTTAAAGACAGGCAAAAAAAAGCCAAGTATTTTTTCATATGTCGTACGACGAGTAAAGAAGAGAAAGACAGACGAAAGAAAAACAATAAGCAGGCGACGAGTAACGTGAAAGAGAGCGACTGAGAACATTCGAAAGCAAGCGAAAATATGACAATGAGAGGAAGAGAGAGAGAGCAAGAAAGAGAACAAGTAAAGAGAGGAAATACAGTGACGAGCAGCGAAAGAAATAGCAAGCTTAAGCACGAGAAAACAGGTGGAATAATGGTGACGGGAAAGGTTGAAAAGAGCAAGAAAGAGCATGAAGAAATAGACTAATTTAGAGTTGCTGATGAGCGGGCCGGACTGGTCGTATGCCGGTAAGCAGACTGGTTATGAAGATATAAACAAAGACACAAATAAATAATGGAGGAGCTCCTCTTTCAGGCATGCCTAAATATATATGCTAGTTAATCATGGAGACAATTTCTGTAGGAGTAATAAGTGCGAGTTATCGTTTTGAAGATAGTGGGTTACGTTTGTTGGTTCTCTACTTTGAGAGGTTTTTTCCTGGGTACTCTGGTTTTCCCCTCTCCTCGAAAACCAACATTTGATCATTTGATTTGATTTGTTCTGATTTCAGTTAATTTGTAGTTTCCCCCCCCCCCCCCCCCAATTAGTAGAGCATTCTTACTCAGCTAAATAACCGATAAAAATGATCTTGTAGCACCATATAAGATAGTAACCCTTTCTCCTGTTTTTTTTTTATTTTTATTTTTAGGAAAGTCGTGGATTTTATTATGAAAGAACATTTTCCAGAAGTAGCGAAAGAGACCACAAAATATCTGGTGAGGATTTATTTGGTTTGAAGTATTATTATGAACGTAAGGTAAAAGTGATCCACGCACTTAGAGCGAGTTTCGAATGTCTTAAAACCAAAACCAAGTAATTACTTTGGCTTTGTTGTTGTTGTTGAAGAAGACAATCCAGTAAACGAATCAAAACTCGAAGTAATTACACGTAGCCGACGCAAAGCGCGGGAAAATGTGCACGCGCGAGCCATGATTGATTTTGCTTTCACTTCTGATTGGTTGTAAAAATGGCACGAGAACTTTGAACCAATCACTGAGTGAAGTAATGCAAAACCAATGCAATTCTTTGGTTACTTTCGACACTCAATTGAAAACGTCTCTAATTCAAGCAATTACCGCAATAGTCACTTATAGTAGAAACCTGAAAAATTCAGGCTGCTTCAAACGGTATTCGAACCCATGACCTCTGCGATTCTGGTGCAATACTCACCAACTGAGGTATGAAGCCACTCAGTTGAGAGCAAGTCAATTTGTCGGGCTCTTGTGTTCTCGTGAAGTGACTGATGAATGAGGTATTATTATTATTATTATTATTATTATTATTATTATTATTATTATTAGAGCGGTTTTCAATTTAGTGTCGAAAGTAATCAGCGAATTGCACTGGTCTTGCATTACTTCACTCAGTGATTGGTTCAAAGTTCTT
>NC_090896.1:1777500-1792500 GCF_036669925.1 Montipora capricornis | reverse complement strand
TTTTAGTCAGACCGGCATCTAGTGGAGAATGTTGGACAATATGTTGTCACACAACACTGTGACGTGACGTGAGTGGGCTCACAGATCCTTCGATGGCACTTTGTAGAATTTAGGGTAAAATTGGTTGTTTCATGTTTTTATCCAGAAGATAAGCTTTTAAAATAGTCGACTTCCTTTTATTGCCTTCTCGTTTTTTTTTTGGATCCTTTTTTCCAATAATGAAAGAGAGCTAGATTGTCGCTGCGGTCAGAGTATACACTTATTCGTCACATATGTTTCCCGGGTTCGATTTTCGTTAGAAAATTGGATTTCTTCCTCTAAATTCATCTCCTTCATTTTGGTTTAATTTCATTTTCAGTCTCAACATTGGAAGATCAGTAATACACCTTTTTCCAAAATGGTAAGGTGAAGTCTGCTTATGAGCCAAGCGGTTCATTAGGCCGGAGCTCATCCCGGTTTCAGTAGTATGCGGCGACTAGGAGTATTTCTACTTCCCCCTGGATGGAATGCTAGTCTAACGCAGGGCTACCCCCAGCATTAAATTCGCTGGTACCTATTTATACACCTGGGTGGAGAGAGAGACCGTGAGAGTAAAGTGTCTTGCCCAAGAACACAACACAACATCCCCGGTGAACCACTCGATCCGAAGTCGAGCACACTAACCATTAAGTCACCTCCATGTAAATATTCTTTTGTTTTTATTCAAATTAGCCCTTGATGCCTCGTTGTTGAGCTTAAAATTCAAAACAATATTTTCCCTTGAACGAGGGATCAATGTCTAATTTGAATAAACACAAAAGAATATCTAAATGGCAGCCATTTTGGAAAAATGGTGTACAGTTTGTATTAAGCTCTTAAGATTTTAGTGAAGTGACGGCTTTTAATGTCGTTCGTCACTTGATTTGTTTAATCATTTTTGTACTCATATTCGAAAGCGTGAAGTGATCGTCGCGCTTATCTGGACAACTTTCAAGAGAACTTGTCTCTTAAAGACACCGGAAAAATGGTGAGTGTCTTCATAGCTCAGTTTATAGCTAGAGCATTGCATCGGCATCGCAGAGTCATTGGTTGGAATTCCGTTGAAGCTGCCAGAATTTCGCAGTTGTCTATAAGAGACAATTGCTCAAATTATCTAGATAAATGCGAGGAACACTTCTCTCTTTCGTCTACACCCCTGCAATTCAAATACATGCATTTTGTACCTCATTTTTTCGTGATTTTGGCTTCCTCTGATGCTTATTTATAAAATAATTAGGATAGTATGCACTCTCTCATTGGTCAATAGCTGTATTTAGATGAGAGTATGGAAACACGCCTGTGACATCACACGAATTTTCATTGGTTATGTGTTGTCAGACGCGCGATTTGATTGGCTGGTAGGAAATATGAGCGTGTATCAAGAAAATCTGTTTAAATCAAGAAGTAAAAAAGACCTGCACTTCCCTTCATTTCTCGAATTATCTTTGAGAACTACTTTATAAAAGCAATAGAGGACATTTTCCGTGTTTCACTGGGGGAGTTGGGAGAATTCTCGACAGTTATGCAACCCCTCGACTGCGTCTCGGGTTTGTATAACTGTCTCGAATTCTCCCAACCCCCTCGTGTTTAGATGAGGCTGTGGAAACGCGGAAAACGTCCTCTATTGCTTAATTGGTTTTGATAACGACAGTGATAGAGACCTTATTAGGATTTTTTATCCGAAAAAAAATTTCGCTACTCGTTGGAGAGACTTATAATCAAAAATGAAATGAAATGTTGGGTTTTGGTGAAAGGCGAGTGCTCTCAAAACTGGGCCAAGGCTGACTTTGTTCTATTTTTTTATGTGAAATACTTTGCTTTTTAATTTAGACTCGCTTGCAATTGGCAGTCGAGGTGTAGTCCACTGTTGCAAGCAAGGGTTTATCTTTGTTCTTGATGCTGTTTTTTGTTTTACTGAAGAAATGGTGACATGGATTCAGACGAGAAGAGGAAACGGAGAATGCAGGGTATTTGTTTTTGTTTTCTCCTGCGTCTTAATATTTTTCCTGGCTAACTTTAAAAAGAAACAAGTTTTTAAAATGATCGCACACACACACACCTTCACATATGCGACAGCGTGCAGGCTTTTTGTAACATTTGAAGCGTCGCACTTATCAATTCAATCCATAGATTCGCTTAATCACACCATAATCAACTACATGGCAGAAAGGTGGAACCAAGGGAGGGCATGTTAAGGCATTCGTTCACAAGAACAATAGAAGTTTGAAAAGGCAGGTCCAACGCGGGATCTTCTTATGTTCCTTTTGGATAAGAGCTTGTGAACCTGCGTCCATTAATTAGTTCCGTGTTTTAACACTCTTTTTCTTTCTTTCAGATGTAAATCCACGTTATGTACTGCGGAACTGGATGGCTCAGTCAGCGATAGCAAAGGCAGAGAAAAACGATTTTTCAGAGGTTAGAAGTTTTTTTCCTATTTATCTTGTTTATCTGTAGTTTTTGACCCGCTGGCGGAAACCGGAAGTGAACATTTCGCATACCAGAGCAGTAGTCTGTATCAGGTTTTCTAAAACGTATCGTTTCTGATAATGAAAAGATACTTAACAATATAAACGTTGTAGTGTAAAGACAGGTTGCAAGGTAAACCAGCCCACTTCTTGTTGCCGTTCGTGGCTCAAAAACGTCTCATGGGTAAGCTTCCTATGAGGATATGTGACGGCAATAACCCCCCCCCCCCCCCCTGCGTCTCAACCCCCCTTCTTTTTCTGCAGCACCCCATGACAGACCAATCTAATTTGTTTTGGACGCGTAAGGAGGTGAATGTCATTAATATTGGGTCTGTAATGCACATTACATGATAGCCAGTTGCCAATGATAAAAACCTTGAGTGTTTACTATTTGTCAGCCAAAACCGAAAATTCCGGTTGGAAATTCAAATGGTACAGCTCATTCCAGCGGAACGTTTCCGGAAAAGATGGAAATCCTAAGAAGTATTCCTCTTTTCCCGTTTCAACCCAAATGACAGGAAAGTTCCTGTACCATGTGTTAAGTCCCACTCGACCCGCTTCATCTCGGCCTCTTTTCCCGCCTTTCGACACTGCAGTTGCAGCCGCCATTTTGATTTGTTATTGTTTTCTTCCAGCCGCGAAAGACTCGGGCCTGGCGAAACGCCACATCGGGAAAATCCTGTACCATTGCGAGCGTTTCATTCCAACCCGATTTTCCGTGCAAATGGTAAACGCCCCTTGACATCAAGAAAAGCAAAGTTTCAGAAATCCGCTTTGACTAAGGGCGAACGCTCGAAATGTCAGCTTTCAAATTTCTTGACGGTGGTCCATTTACCATATCAACGCAGTTGATAACCCGTTTCTTTTTCACTTCTCCGCCAATGCAGCACCACAGTTTCTTTAAAAACTAATTAACAATTAGGGTTCGCCTCATGGGCTATTGACCCGTGTCCCTTGAGGGCGAAGGGTCTAATTGTTTTGGTATCACCCAACCAGTCGGACAGAAAAGGCAATAATAAAGTTAGCAAATGCAAGTTGAAGAATTATTTATTTGGGAATAAGACGAAAGAAAGCGTCACGCGTTTCGCTACTCGAGGACAACTACTATTTAATAGTCCTCTGGTAGCGTAACCAATTAAAATGCAGGATTTGCATTAGTCCACTTGTTGGGTGACACTAAACCCCTTTAGGAAAGAAGCAGCGATTTAATCCCTACTGTATATTACTTTTGCATTACTACGCTTAGTAATTGACTAAGAAAACTACGTAAAAAACGTGTTCAACCAAACATAAAAAATGAAAAACAGCTTGCACGCTTTTCCCGCGCTGGTATTGATTCACATGAATGTCAACTTTGTATGAAGTGTGTTTGATCAAGCCTATTTTAAAGACACACTATTAAATTATTCACTGTCCAAGAAGCCCGGATAGGGTACAACCGTGCTTAGCCTGTACTTTTTTTATAATTACTTAACCTGTACAGCCAACTTGAGAATTCAGGTTCAACTTTCCCAATACAGTCGGACCAAGGGTGGTGAATAACTATTTTTCTCCTTCTTCTTCTTCAACGCCCTAGTACAATTAAGAGCTGCTTAGCAATATTAATGAATTGAAAAAGAAGTTATATCTTTGGTTGATAGAGGAGTGGTTTGTAACTCGAGTTTGGTAATTTTGAGAAGTTTAGGGATTTTCACAGAGTGCTTTCTTGGTCGTAGCCAGTTTTCATGAAAAGAATACTTTTTTCCACAGATGATCTAGTTACTCACTAACTTAATTTTATCCTTTTTTTTGGTCACAGGTTCGGCAATTACTGGACATTCTAAAAAGACCATTTATGAAACAGGTAAATAAACTTGCAACTTGCTTGGGACATAGCGGTCTCATGTTACGGTCATGCCACAATTAAACACTTTAAAACAATACGTAACGTAAGCTGTGTGTACATATAAGCAGCATTGTCTAACTGAAAATGAGAGCATAAAGTTAAGTTTTCCCCTTGGGTAAAAATAAACATGCATTATTGGTCATTGTGAATTATTCCCTTAAGTGTTTTCTTTTCTGGGGATTCTAAAGCGCAATTTTATCAAGGAGCGAGTCGTTTGAGGCCTGCATAGAAAATTGAGAATATGATGAGTAAATTCTCGATCTTACTTGGTATAGCAAATCAAATGATGGTTTAAAATTGGTAAGAGGTTACCCGCACCTTCCTATAACCCGCACCAACAACTGTTTGCGGAAAAATTAACACATTACCCGCGGGTAATGGCCCGGAAATTACGGTAGTTTCATTTTATCCTTTTGCTGAGTGTCCCCAAGTCCAATCTTTATATTCATAGCTTTGTCAGGGTACTTTTTTGTCTGATACAAAAGCGATGGTTTGATACTTCTTGAAATTGCCTTGTAGTAAATTTTGATCGTACCATACAATGGTCTCGTCTCCTACTTCTTGAGGTTGGTTTTGAAGTGTAATGCCCGATACAAATACCTGGTGGTCATCAGCATACTTTGAGATATTCCTGTCTGTAAAGTAGTAATTCGAGTCATTTTGGTAGATATTCCATAACAAAGGGCCAAAACAAGATCCTTGTGGGCATCGTCTTTTCAGAACTCTCCATCGACTTAGCATTGATGCGAGCTTGACTTTCTTTTGTCTATGATGAAAATAGGAGCGAAGTAGGTTTAGGGCTTTATCCGAGAAGCGATATGATTCTAATTTTTTTATAAGAAGAGGAGAGTAAAGTGAATCAGATGCCTTACTCATATCAGTAGACAGCATGCCAACCAGTTTTCCACAATCTAGCTCGATTTTCCATTCTTCTACAAGTCGGACTTGGGTTGTCTCGCAGCTGTGATTTCCTGTATGCTGTTAAATTATCAGTTAGGGGTGCTCAATAACTTTTCATAACTTTTGCACACAACCGGTAAAACAGTGATTGGTCTGTAATTGCTTGTGTCAAGTCTATCATCCTTTTTAAATACCGGAGTCCATGTACCTCTTTTTCAAGTTTCCGGCCATTCTGCCGTCTCTATGGAAGTGTTAAAAATGGTACATAATGATGGGGAAATTTCCTCTGATATCATTCTTAAGAGCCTGGGAGGCAAGCCATCATGACCCGAAGCCTTATTGGCATTCAGACTTTCCATTTCTTTTATTAACTCTGCTGACTGTACGTTGGAGAAAGTGAAAGGTGTCCTGTCAGACCCACTCAACGTTTCCTTTATGTTTTGTACTCAAAACTCAGTCTGACTCAGTTGGTATCAAGTCGGCGTAAGTGGTCCCGGATTGGACCTACTATGGGATGAAATCGCAGACGGGAGCTGTGTTTCCTTGGACTGGTCTGGAGAACATTTTGTCCAGTCTGTGGTCTGAATCAACTTAGATCCACTTATGACCATTGGTCAGTTTTCCAAGTTTTAACACAAATGAAGTTATCGAGTATTGATTTATTAGATTGACTAGGTTATTAAATGAGATCTTGACTTGGATTGATTTCCTCCTATCCCATATTTTTTCCCGCTCCATCGTGGTAGACCGTGGGCAGATTTTCCTGATTATTTAAAATCCGAGTTGTTTTTCAGATTCTTGCTGAGAACCTTGGGTATTCGTCCCAGCCTCCTCCATGGGCAACTCGGCTACGAGTGAGCTGTTCTTCTTAATGAAGATAAATATTGAAGACACCAGGATGGAAGATAGTTGGTAGTCAGGCAAGGAGAAATTTCAAGGTAGTCCATGTGTGGTAAATGAAGTGCCATCAAACTGTTATTCCGGAATTTGCTCAATGGTAGTCAATGCAAATTGTGAAGAAACAAAACGAAGTTATTCTTAAACAGAAGGCCTGATTTTCACAGTTGTAGACGTGGTTAACTCAAAAATCTTTCTTTCGGTGGTTAATTGACCACTAGGGGTGCTAAGCGTGTGAATTATCTTCTCAGTTTCAATGAAAGTCAGACAGACAGGTATTGAGAATGAAGATAACTATCATCTTAAGATGTGGTCTTAATATAACACCAAATTCTCATGACTACCCTACAAAGAAAGCTATAGCACTAGTTAGGAGAATGAACGCTTCAATCTTGAGAATGGAAGGGTTAAGACCGAATTTTCGTTTTTTCACTCCCCACCGGAGCAGAACCACAATTTCTTTAGAAACGAACTGTTTTTAGTATTTCTCCGATAGCGGGCCCTATTCTACAGTACGGCTCACTGATTTCCATAAAACATTCACTAGCAAGTTTTTCATATCGTTTTTGTTACATGATCTTGAAGTCAAGTTCAACTCCCACAAAGATTGTCGTGTCAAAATCCGAAAAACGAAATCTTCTTCACTGTTTGAAATAGTTGCTTGCAAGATTCAAACAGCGAAGAAGATTTCGTTTTTGGATGACACGGCAATCTTTGTGGGAGTTGAACTTGACCTCAACTAGTTTCCTTTCCCACGCGGCTGATTACCACAGAGACATAATATATTAGGGAGCTTAAGCACGCACGTTTCTGAGACGCGGACGGCAACCGGAAGTGAGCCGTTTTCCCTTTTTATCAATAAAGGGCAAAATTACTGAGCGCTGATTGGCTGAGACAGAGGGCATTTTTTTCTTAATCGAGGGCATTTTTGGTAATCAAGAGTAATTTTGCCCTTTATTGATAAACAAGTAATCGCACGAGTCCTCGTACTATTAAGGATTAATTGCACTTGTGTTTTGGAAAATTTTCAAAACACTTGTGCAATTAATCCTTAATAGTACTCGGCCTCATGTGATTACCTGTACTAACTTGTCTTCATTCAACCACATTTATATTGCTAAGTTTATTTTCTCCATTAGAGGATGATTAGCATAAAAACCTAGGAGACACCATTGTCCTGGGACTTGAAGCGTTCTTTTCCGGTTGGCGTGCGCGTCTTAAAAACGCGCGTGCTTAAGGTCCCTATTACTGTAAAATTACGGATCCCCGTTTTTTCCAATTGATTTATGGCCCATACAAGCGCAAAATTAACGGGAAAAAACTCGGTCCGTAATTTTACAGTACGGACCGAGAAAACGAGGTTAGTAAGAATTATTCATCCGTATGTTAATTTAACCTCAATTATGGTCAATAATGCTACGAACCAAAGAAAGAAAGACTTACGTACAAAAGTAACAAGCGTCCAAAGGTAGCCTACTCTCTGTCCGATCTTCCGAAGTTTACGGATTTATTAAAAAAGCGCGTCAGGAGTCACTTACTGTTTCGTTGCGTTTTTATCGTGACATTAAATGGGGGCACTTTATCAGGAGGAGTTTTCTGAAAAATTTTGATTGGCATTATGCAGCTTAGCATAGTAATTGGTTAATTATCAAATAAAATAGGAATACATGGAATAGAAGTTGGAAATCCTTTGTTAAAAAAAAAATATGTAAAAATTGTCCAATACCTGCTATAATGCTATTTTAAACATATCTTTATTATCCTTGTTGTTTTAAAACGGTTTAAATCATCACTCCACATATTCTTATTGCGGAATTGGGAGCTTAAGCACGCGCGTTTTTGAGACGCGGACGGCAACCGGAAAAGAACATTTCACGTGCCAGGACAGTGGTGTGTCCCAGCGTTTAAAATTAATCATCTCTAATGGAGAAAAGATACTTAGCAATATAAATGTGGTTGTGAAAACAGCTCACTTCCGGTTGCCGTCCGCGTCTCAAAAACTCGCGTGCTTAAGCTCCCTATGATGGTCAATCGAACGCACCCTTAATCAATTGGAAAAATGGAATCTTACGCATGCACAGGGTAATCCAGGAAGAGCGGCTCAAAAATGTCGCGTTCTTAAACTCCCCCAAAAGAGAGCCAACAACCTTTGGGCCATATATTAAATCCTTAGTGTGGGGGGTGCAGTGGGTTCATCAACCCAAATTTGAGTGCTTCACTACTCATATATCAAGAATGTTATTTCTGTCCAATCACGCGTCCAAATTTCATTCGGTAAACCGTAGTGTGTTAATGTTTACGCGCCAAGAATTGTGTCTGCTTTAGATTTTCCGGGTAATTAATTTAATTTGTGCTGATTCTGGTCGTTTTGCGAATAAAGCAGATAACTTAAAACAAACTAGGAAAAAATGGGTTTTCTAGCCAAAGAAATGTCTTTCGACTAATCTCGATTAATAAATTTTGTGGTTTTGGCAATTGAAGTCCTAAAACATGATTGGCTTAAAAACAATAAGAATTCCTGACTTATTTTAGGTGTTCACGGTTTGCCGGTCGCGCTGTAAAGTGCACTATAAAGTGCTACTATGACCTGACTGGCAAAATTTTAAGCTTTGGTTTTTATCTAAGGGCTTTTTTGGATTTAACGATCCGCCATTACGTACTTACGTTCAAACCTGACCGATTGGATCTAGGGAATAGTAAGGTCATTTACTCACTCAAAAATGTCAGCGGATTAATGCGGCTTATGATATAATTATGCAAAACACGAGTTTAGAAAGTCTGAAAGCCTGAAAATCCCTTGCTGCATATTAATTCAGCCTCGTACACACGCATGGTATTCTTAAACAAGTGAGTCTTTGACATCAGTTTCTCCTCGAACCAGCTCTCTCAAGATTTTTGAAGTTTATAAATAGGAAAATTTCAGTCAAAATGCAGAGGTGCTTTTAAATTAAGGCTTAAACCCTGGGCCACTTGAAATCCAAAGAAAAAGAAGAGTTGATTTTTGGTCATAGTAACACTTAACCTCCTGGTCAAGATGGGTACAAACTCGTTACCATGGCCTACATGGGTTTTTTCCCCTTCCAACTAGTTTGAGATGAGTAAAGTTTCTCACAGTAAATACTATACAAATGCACAATTTGTCTTACATTTTCCTTGATAAATGTAGAAGCAATCAAAAGACACCTGGAACAGCTTTTGCTAAATCCGTTGACAACTCTCTGCACTGCTCCTCAGCGTTCTGTCTTCGTTAACACTGATCCTTTCATATACCGCGGTTTTCAATTGAGTGTCGAAAGTAATTAGGGAATTGCTTTGGCTTTGCATTACTTCACTCAGTGATTGGTTCAAAGTTCTTGCGCCACTTTTTCGACCAATCAGAGGTGAAACCAAAACCAATGGTGGCTCGCGCGTGCACATTTTCTGGCGCTTTGTGTCGGCTACGGGTAATTACTTCGAGTTTTGATTGGTTTACTGGATTGTCTCCGTCCTTTTTGATTGGCCAAAGTAATTACTTTGGTTTTGGTTTTACGGCACTCGATTGAAACTCGCTCTAAGCCATATGAACAAATAAAGGCGGCGAAGTAAATTCATTGTCTTTTTATGGACAATAAATCTTAACAATAAACAAAGAAGCTGCAAAATTTGAGAAAAGGTTGCTTGTTCAAAATATTCGAACACCATAATTTTATGGGGTTTCAAGTGTAAAACGAGAGGCAAATTTAGACTGAAGATTATATAACATTAATTTCGCAATTTCCTTGTGCAAATTGCTGAGTGTGGACCAGCATGAGGTGTCTGTGTTCTTATCTGTCCTTTTTATGAAGAAGTGCTCGGAAAGGCGTAAATCACTTTCTCCGCTTTGAATTTGAGGAAGCCATGATGGTTAGGATTCTGATAAAGATGTTGATTGTGTCCATGTATATTCCAATGGATCTGAAAAACGGAGCAACCAATGAATTAAGAAACCGTCCACTAAAACTTTTCTAATTATTAGCAGTGACATCCTGTCGGTCATGTACATGTAGGAGGTGGGGTGGAAGGGGGTGCATGCAAAATTACTTCTTCAACCTTGTCCCACCCCAACCAGTACCTTGACACTACACCTTCCCTTCACCCCACCCCCTCTCAATGAGATGCCATCAATAGCAATAACCTTTTAATGTAAAGAGAATAGGGGATTTTGTGACAAAAAGCAGTAAAGAAAGAGAGCAAACCTTCTGACAGATTTTTATTAAAATTAATTTATGATTATCACATGATTACACTGCATACTGTAGCTTCATCTTGAAAATCTGACAGTGGGACATATAACCTCAACTTGTCCTTCATTCGCAATGAAGGAGGTTAGTGCTGGAACAAACTCTAAGGTATACCAAACACAAACATTGTAACATCAATAGCACACTTACGCATTGATGGGATCATAGGGTCTCTCTGCATACACAGGATATGTTTCGGCATTTCTGATGATCTTCTGTGTGTCGTACAACATGAAGCCTCCAAAGATTACCAAACCACCATAGGTGACCACTGATTGGAGTCCAGCACCCACCATTGAGGAAGCAGGAAGAAAAAGGGTTCCTGACAAAAAAAATAGGAAATCAAAATATCACTATTTTGAAATTCTAAAACTTGGAAAGTTTAAATCACAGCAGAGGAATTTAAATGATCACAATGCCAGTGTTCTCCCTGCTACAGTACATGTACATGTATGTAGCATGCATTCAGAATAAAAAATACAAGCACCTTGTACTGAGAAATAAATTAATAGCCCCACAGCAAACTAATGCTCAGTGGCTTTTATTTGAAGGACAACACTTTTGGATTTCATGCAGAATCAAAAGTTAGAACCTCCTTGACAGTATAATAAGCAGCAGCACACAATAGCATTCATTTGAATGGCTACACTTCAGAATTAAATTCATTCACAGACTTAAAAATTTAATTACAGTTCATCTACTATCATCTTGCACAGAAAGCACTTCTAAACACTTCTGGGCAGTACTTCTAAAACATTTTTTCTTGCACCTTGTGCCCCTTGAGACTGCTTCTGTCACAAATCATAAATTTATTGTTTGCACCAGCCCTTTGGACTCATTCTTGTTCTAAACCTTTTTCCCCCAAATAAAATTGACAAAAGGAAATAAAACAAAAGCACCAAACAAAAGTGCGGTATTCATTTGAATGGTTGCACATTAAAAATTAACCTACACTTTAAACTCACCTAAACATGCCATGCAAACTCCTCCAAGTCCAATGGCTAAGGGTCCACCCCATGTCAGGAACTTGCCATCAGGGGCACAGGCAGCAGTTAGAGATAATGCCCCCACCACACCACCAGTCACAGCAGCAGCACGCAAGACCAAAGGACCTCCTAAGAGCATTAGCGGTGCAATAAGGGTTCCAATAAGAGCACTATGGCCTATCAAAAACAAAAAATAAGTGAATACCATTAATAATAAGTAACAAAGCTGTATTTACATGTACAACCTTTTTTGCACTAGCAATGCAAGCATAAACGCAAGTAACATATACACACAGTAATGCTTTGATAGTTTATACAGCAATCCTTTGGTTTGATCCATTCACATTAACAAACATGCCTAACCCTTAACCCCTGAGGGGTGCCCCATTAACAAGAAAGGGAAAGTAAACTCTCTAAGTCTGACTATTGAACATAAAATCTATAGGTACACGTATCACTGATAAGAAAGAAACTTTAAAAATAATCTATGAATATCATTTTCAAGGGGCAAAAGTTGTTTGTCAGTATAGTACAGTAACCACCTGCATATAAGAAGAAGTGGATTAAGAACATCAGGCTAAAATTTGGCCAATAAAGCACCATATAAATAAGACATGTTTTTAATACAAAGGGAAAGGGCATTAGGATAAGGAAACAATACATTACAGTAACTTACATGTATATCAAAGTACTATGGCATTCAGGACCATTACAAACTATAAAATCGATTACAAAACAGCATAGTATGTTAATTAACCTCTAGTAATATATAATTTGAAGTATTTCTGAAACCAATTTTACAATGTAAGAACATTTTAAGAACACTTTCAGGCTGATTTCTCACTAAGCACCCCTCAAATAAGAAAACTATCAGCCTTAAACCTGAAATAAGTGTTTGCGGGTGTTTACTGTACTTCTAGGTTAGGATGAAAAAGTCATTTAGGAATATTTTGAATTGACATGCACTGTAATGAGGAATGTACTGTACATTGTACAGTAGCTGTTGGCAATAATTCCTCTCCAAGACGTTTGTATTTGTTTACATGCACCTAAGTAACTCCAAATACATGTAAAACAACTGAGATGACAGCAATAACATTGAATCAGAAATGTTATAAAACAGTCTTAAATCTTTGACTTTAATCAACAGCACAGCTCTTATTGTCAGTGTTTACATTATTTTGTAGATAGTCCCGTTGAGTCATGGTCAAAGATGAGTGCATGTTCATGACTTGTACCCTTACTGTAAAACATGCATGAAAGGTTAAATAAAGCCATGCTGTTTTTTAAAGATAATTATTTTTGTCAAATAAAGTAACTTACAAAAGTCACCAAAACAAAACTTTATCTTGACATGTAGTGGAATAAATTAATTCAAAATTATCGGAACAAATTATTGAAAGGGGAGAATATACAATGATGCAAACATGAAAACTGCATTAAAATGGTGGGTGCAAAAACATTGCAAGTGACCTGTTTCAAAATTTAAAAAAATGCTCACGTCATTTTCATAAGACTGCTGCTAGGTGTACCAAATAAAATTTAAGGCAGATAGCAAAAGGAGGAGAAAAGTTCTTTGGCAGCTTACTTCTTTCTCATATCACAGGTGTCACTTCTTTTTTACACATTAATTTTATACATGTACTACTTATGACTTTTCTTGGCAGAAGGACCATAGGACCCACTATTGCAAAAAAAAAAAATTGCAGCAATTTGACAAACTGATCAAAAAATGAAAATCACAGACACATACTGTGTACATGTATCAGTTGCCAGTACAACTACAGTACAGCTGTACAAGCCTTCAAGATGCAAATAAATCCATCAATTCAATCTTACAATGGGCTAAGGATCAATTGTTAGTGGTACATGTAAATGTAATTTTATCAACTACACTGAACTTCACTGAATTCCCGTACCAGAGATAAAGCAATAACAGTGAGAACGCCACAATTTAACAACATTTTCAAAGTACACGCTGCAGTGAAATTTCTCACAATGAAAGAAAAAATCAAGTAGGATTTAAACTGGATGCAACCGCATGCAAACAACTGGCTCTCTCACCACTATCCCAGACTACCTTTGTACCTTTCCATATCCAGTATCTGTAAAGCCACTTACCAGCCCAAGCAAGGTGCTTTGCATTCAATCCAGGAGCATATGGCAAACTCATGCACAGCATTGAACTTCCAATAGTGGCAATCATTCCACCTCCAACAACCTATTCAGCAGTGAAAGTATATGTACAATGTACATGTAAGTTGCAAAATGCACACTGTTAAATTATAAGTGTGAATAGACCATATTCGTATTCTCGGTATTGGACTGGAACTAGCTTGCAATGGAGGTTAATGGGGGGGGAATATATTAGAAAGTATTTGCATATGAAAAGACTTCCCCGCATTAGCCTCCATTGCAAGCTACATGTAGTTCCAGTCCAATACCGAGAATACGAATATGGTCTATTGGGTCTAACCACAGAGCAGCACACAATGTTTTTACTTCAACAAAAGAGAATAATTAACAATTATTCCATGAGCATGCGTTGGATTCGAGATGGTAAATATCCAACAAGAGTGAATGGAATAATTGTTTTATTACATTCTCAACCTTCGGTTTTGCTAAATTTTTTTTAAGTTTAATTAAGAAACGACCGGAAAGTGATGTGACTTCCTGTTGTCAAAAATGTTATGCTAAGAGACATTTGCAGCATTCATTTTGGTTGCAATATGACTCTCATGGGAGGATATCATCTGAGCTGAGAGGAGATATTCAGCAAACACCCATCACGATTTCCAATTGTGTTATTGCTAGATTATTTGCATTCTTGTAATTCACAAAAAAACACACCTCTTTTTGTATGTGCACATATATATATTAATTAATTACAGCTGTATGTCACTAATGTTAGGCTGGTTCATACTAGTATAGTAAGTAGACCTTAAGTACACTTAAGCCCTAGTTCAGATGTGAATGGGTTTAACTTCAGCTCAAGTAGCCTACTTTGGGGCTACTTGAGCTGAATACATTTCTTCAAAGACACCAAAGTGCACTTTCAAGTCTAGTTCAGACCATCCTTACTAGCTTACTTATCTACATGTACTTTCAAAACACATTCCAGAAACAGACGTCAGCCTTGAACATGTTTGCTACGTAACTTTGAACGCATCCTTCGAATTCTAATATGAACACTCATCACTGTAAGTAACATGGACAATCTCAAGTGTACTTGAGCCCTGGTCATACTTACACTGTAAGGTATACTTAATACTCCACGAGTACAGTATAAACCCACCTGTTAATTTCTTGACATTCAATAATGATGACATGAGGCGGTTGAATTGTTATGTCACCTTTTTATTGTTAATTTTCATTTTTAAAACAATGATTTCCACTAGCACAACAAAATTAACCCTGACAGTTCACACCTGGTAAAACTGTCAGTGATTGAAGCCACGTTCTACTACATGTACTCACTCCTCAAGCAGTCATCTCCTAATTTGAAAATTATTGCCAGTTAAGGCTTACCAGCCATGGACTGGCTCTCATTAGAGTGAAGATAGCTCTGCTTTGACTAATGGTATATGCCA
>NC_090896.1:1752500-1772500 GCF_036669925.1 Montipora capricornis | reverse complement strand
GTCTTTCGCTGGGCAATTACTGACGGAATACCGTGTTAAATATTGACATATCATCGAATCATTCGTTCATAAAGATTATTCATCGGTTGTGTATGCAGACCTCCTGATATAAATTACTTCGATGAAAAAGACAATATTACTTCCGAAACCTTTGACTCAGACCAACTCGCATTGAACTCGGAGAAGGGACCGCAACTCAGACGTGACCAAGACGTGTAAAAAGAAAGCCGGAAAGGAACGTTGTATAGCGCTGAAGCACCAAATGGGGACACTGTAAACTGAAATCAACAAATTAACGGAAATCAAATCAAATGTTGGTTCTCATTGCAATAATTACTGCTAGAAAACCTGGAGACATTCCGTCACTTTTATAGATCTGATCGTAACAACTAATGGCCTCCAATTTCATCGATACGGCCTATCTGCACAGCTGATCATAAGTTTATCCACAGGTACCCCAAGCTAACAATGTAATTTGAGCATCACGCTGCTAGCAGGGGAGATTCGCTTTTGATCAAGACATCTTTTCGTTACGGTGTCACTTTAAAATGCTGAAATGATTGCCTCTTCTCTTCTGACATGGGTCTTTTTTTCCGGCTTAGAGACCACTGCCATGAGTCGAAACTCACTGTGTTGAGCACGAGCGGCGGTTACTAAAGACCGAATGATACTTCATGTTATGTGGACTCACTTAACGACAGCGGAATCACTGTAAATGAATGCGCCGGACGCAGTGGGCCAAAGTCACCGTCAGCAAACATATCATGGGGTATGCGGTTTGAAGAATGCCGTCCAAGGTTTTGGACGGCGGTTGGATCAGATTGGGTTTCGACAGACACCCGTAAGGATTGAAATGTGTAACGCGCGTTCACAGCTTCCGAATATTCAGTGCTAAGTACCATATTTGGAAACCCCTCGTTCCAGTTAATTTCGCGCGAGAACATTGGTGGTATTGCATCACGGTGTCAGTCTTGCGAACTGATTGGTTGAATGCTTCTCTCTTGGTGTTCCAAATATGATACTTAGTAAATTGAATATTCAGAAGCTTGTTTCCCAGCACACGAGGGGCCGTTACACGTTTCAACCCCTTATGGGTTTCTGGTTTCGACCCATGACAGAGGTCTCTTTTTCCCGTACTCGTCTGCTGAAAAGAGACCGCTGCTAGCAGGGGAAATTGCCTCACGAGACGCATTTAGAAGGACAGGAAAATCGGAGATGCAAACTTTTGAAAGTTTATGATAATGGTATATTCAAGACTATTATTCTGTTAGGAAAGTCATGATCAAGTCGAGCCGACACACTTTACCTCCTCTAATCTTCCAAGGCACGGTTTTTTAAAAACGATAAAAGCCCTCTGGGTCTTAAATAAAATCCCATTTATTTATCAGGGTACAAAGGTTTGGAATTCCCTCAGTGTTGACATGAAAATGAAATATCGGCGAGCATCCTGAGAAAGAAATTGCACAACTCTTGGTTCAACAAGCTAATATTTCTTCATTTAATTTAAACTACTCTCTTTATGTTAGTTATCATTTTTACATCAGCACTTGATCCGTTTGAAAATTTATCAGTTGCTGGGGTTAATTCGCGTGCTATCCGATAATACCATTCTATCCTTTGGTATTTATTTAGGTTCCTGTCGAGTGATTTTAATTTAATCGCTGTTTCCACCCTTCCACTCATCACTGATTTTATAGCTTTTTTTTCTTTACCTTTCTTCTAACCTCCATTTTTGCAGCTTAAATCTCATTGGTGATTAGCAAAAGGAAAACCAAAAAGTCATAGCCATTAGCGCAGCACTTGGGAATAAACAACTGGGTACTCCACTTTAGCGGTTGTTTTGAATTCTCGGCTTAGTTGTTGTCACGTTCTGCTCATCTCCAGATACTCGGATTTCCTCGAATTTTCGGTGATGCTTACTAATGCAGGGATATTTTTGCGTGGTTTAAAACTATGCAGAGAAAGTGCATCTTAGTAAGTACTCGTGGTATCCAAAAAGAAAACTGGGGGTAACCATGCATTCTTTGGCGATAATTGAGCTTCAATTTGAGAAAGAACGCCATACATTGCTTTGTATTTTAGAGCTTTGTACAAATATTGTTCATGAATTATCTTTGAAAAATACGTGGTTACCCCCAATTTTTTTTTTGGATTTCAATAACACTTAGGAAGATCTACCTTTCCTGCATAATCATAAACCGTTGGATTTTGTTGAACAGCTATGATGTTGTAACCGTTTGCCTCCTCCTGTAAACCGTGTTGAAGCAAGTTGGAAGGAAGCTTAATCGATGACGGTAGAATGAGTTGAAAAGCGTGTTGAGACCTTTTGCCCACCCCATCAGTCAACATCGTTCAAAATCGTTCAACAAAATTGAAAGGCCCAAGCAAATTATTGAAACCATTTGCAAAGGCCTTACGCGTGTAAACCTTGCTTTAACAACCATTCAACATTTCTTTTGCTATCGCGAATGTTGAATGAAGTTGAAGCAGTTTTTCCCCCCGCTTTCAACAATAGAAAACTTAAGGACGTTCGCGCCAAAATCTTCCTACGGTGAGATTTTCCTCATTTCTCGCCTAGAGTTAGGTCATGAAGTACTTACTCCAAAAATGAAAAAAAAAAAAGGGGGGTCACCGACTTTGTTTCGGAGAAAATGGCAGTGGAAAAATGCCTTAATTTCGAGAAATCGGTCATAATAGCGAGATGTAGGCTCATCTGCTCATCCATCGAAAATCATAAAAAGAAACTATTGGAGTGAAAGTTTCCGTGCATAGGTTTCTAGGAGTGAGATTTTTACATAATTGTATGCAGCTAGGGATGTGGTAAACAGTAGAGTTCATCCTCGACGAGCGTTTTCGTAAGCTCTATCCGTTGCAACTACTACCAAAATTCGATGGCACGAAGAAAGAAAATGTTAAAAAAAGATAACTTCTTACGGTCAGAATTTTTTCATTTCATCATATTTTGTAGATAGTAAGTAAAGTAATTGATTCATGATGAAAAAAATAGGGGTCACCGATGATCTGAACGAATAAAATCGATGTGATTTTACAAAGCTCTTGGAAAAGTTCGTTTGTCATGCTTTTGCGTGACCTGTCGGGCAAGGACTGGAACCCAAGAGAGGATCGATCGTTGAAGAGATGAAAGGTTTTTACCGAAAAAAAAACCTTTCTCGAGCATAGCAACGAAGTTTTAGGCAGGGGTCATCTTCATCTGGTTGGTGTTTTGTATAATATCTCTCCATTGCCGTTATGCTCATCCTCTGGAGTGTGATTTTTTGTGAAATTCAATCGCTAATTGTTTTCACGCAAGTCCGCACTATTCAAGCGGACGAGGACGAAAATACTGCTCAATTTTCACGAAAGTAAAGGAAAAGAACTTTAAAAACATGCATTCACTCGAGTTTTCCAAACTTTCAGCCACTTGTCTACTCGATCAGCTACCTTTTCCATCCTCCCGCTCACTTCTCTTTGAAGTTTTATGATGATTCGGAAATAAATGTGCCATTCTTTTGCCGGCCTGGAATTTTTTCCTCGGCGTTTTTGTCGCCATGTTATTTTAACTGATGCTTGAAAAATTTGTATGAAAGTCAAGTAGACTAGCGCATGACTGATAAAACCTTGCGAATATCAGTCGTGCAGTAGTCTACTTGACTTTCATAAATATTTTAAATCAATTTTGACTGATCACGATCTTCTCTGATTCAACGCTGTGCAAAACTTATCGTCCACGGTTTTTGCAAAGGTTTTAAAACCTCAACTTCACTAATGCTCGAAGTAATGCGTGACATATTACAGTCGCGTTACCTGCGCAGTAACGTTGCGCACAAACAATTAGCGCGAACGTCCTCAAGCAACGACAACGGCGACGGCAACGAGAACGTCACAAATTTGCATATTTAGTAGGCAAAAACAATAGCTTTGCACGCCCTGCACGTGTGTTTTTCACTTTTGTCCATTTCATTGCCGTCGTCAGCAAAACTACAACGTGAAATAGCCAAATTTTAGGTTTTATGGAAAACGTCAGTACTTGAGGATAAATTTTCATTTTCTGCCCTAAATTGAGCGCCGTTCCTACCAGCGTCATTTTTGAGGAACTACCAAACCCCCGTCATATTAAAAAAGTTGAAATATTAACGAAGCGATTACAATAACGCGAATTTATATTTTGAGATGACGTTCTCGTTGCCGTCGCCGTTGTCGTTGCTTAAGTTCCCTATTGTTGGGTGCGCGCGTGCGCACTAATCTGTCTCTCAATGACGTATCCATGGCCGTATCCATAGTAAAAACCGCGGCTACAGCCTGGGACTGAATATCGGGCCTCTTGTGAAGCTGTTGATAACGTGCTGAAACCGTTTGCCCACCCCACCCCAGCGGTCAACATCGTTCAACCAAAATCGGACGAATGTTAATGAAGCAAATGTCGAAGCCGTTTGCTCGGGCCTGTGGATAACAACAATTTCGTGTTTAATTTATGCATTTTTGACGTAAACTAAAGACAGTGTTCTTTGATTGGCTAAGAGGCACACCATTTGGCAGGAAGGCTGACAGACTGAAGAAACGATAGCTCTTAGGAGAGACGTGGGTGTTGTGGTATGGGTCTCCTTTTCGATTAAAATCATAATTGTCTGTTTAGGGTATTTGATCCTTGAAAATGGGTAGAAAATAATCAAAACATGTATAGTTATTAGCAAATTACCTTTGCACTTTTTTACACAAAGGGTATCAATTATAATAACTAAGGGTTAATGTAACTATGACAGCTCGAAAGCAATTTTCAATTAGATCCGTCGAACTTAGACCAATGACTTATAATTGGTGACGGGGTACCTTCATTCGCTCAGTGCCTCAAACTGTGCATTCTGCAATCTACATAAAGGTAATGAATACTTCGGCAGGTGCTGACGCGATAAGGTGTCTCCGATAATAAACTAGAAGTGCAAAATTAGCTTTCAGTTGAAACCAATTCATTTGCAAAATACATAGCCTTAGGTATATAAGTTAAATTTGTCATTCCTGGTAACATATGCACTGTGCCAGTGATAACGTTTACTGAGAAATAACTTGAATTGCTTTGCAGACTCGAAGTCTTAAAGGTTGAAAAGGGACGAACAGAATAATTCGTAAGTAAGTTTTGAGAATATGTTATACCTTGTTTTGTAAACCAATTTTTTTAAAACTTTAACTTCTTTTATGGAAGCGTTGTCTGTAAAACTGAGGCAAGACTTCGGTGTCTTATACCATAAATGGAAAAATTAGTCATAGGCTTGTTTAGCCCGCTATCAATCATACGAAGATCATTTGATCTGGCCCCAGTTGTCCAAACGATGGATAGCGTTTAGTGCTATCCCTCAGATAAATCACTATCCACTGAATAGCGCAATTGGTTTCGCTACGACTTATCCACTGGATAGTGATTTATCAGGCGGATAGCGCTATCCATAGTTTGAACAACTGAGGCCTGACTCGGTATTGTATACTAATTCCAACGATAAACTGTTTTGGAGTTTGTTGAAAATGATGAAGACCATTTCCCCCAAAACTGAGAAAAAACGACTATTTGGCGTTTTAATGCCATACGCTGCTTACAAACCTTTTTCTTTACTCTATAATCAAAATGACATGTAACATAGCCCTAGAAACTCTTTAATCAGACCTTGAATCCGTTACGCTAGATTTTCTCTGTTTACTAAAGAATTTACAACAAAATATGTCTTTCTAAGTTGTTGTTTGTATCATTTTGTCATCAATGGATAAATTACTTGAGGGAAGCCTTTCTTTTATGACCCAAACTCGTTTTGCGTTTGGATTCTCACAATTGACTAAACCATTATCGGATTTTTTTGCGTTTTCCGTGAAATACTGCATGGGAAGTTGTCTAATTATCCTTCGTCTATACGTTCATCAAAGAAACTTCTGGTCAGCATCATAATTGCGTCTGTTAACACGTTATATTTGTCCAAACAACATTCTCACTCAGTCTAGATCTACAGTGCAAAACATGCTTTACAGAACATAATCCACTGACCCGGCGGTCCTTGGGACAGAGTTTAAAAAAAAAAACAAATTTGGATAGTACCCAGCAATGTTTCTATTGTTAAGAAATTTGCATAAAGAAAACGAATTAATATTTTAAAACCAAAGAGATGGCATACTATAAAGTTTTCAAGTTGCTATAATAAATTCTGTTGTTAAAATTGCTGACTGTGTTAAAATTACTGGAAATATATAAAGTACCTTTGAGTAACGTATTTCTTGGGCCGTTATTGGTCGTAGTGGCACATGGACGCGGGAATTAAAACAAGGTGCTATTACCTATAAACTTTAAAAAAAATACCGAGTGTTTTCTTAGTGGTCTGTTGATACAAGCGGGAAAACACTTTGAAGTCAAGTGAGCTTTAATGAAGAATCCGGCCCGCTAAATCTAAAAATCTTGAGATACGAGCAACGTATTTGAAGGAAGTGAAAGCAACGTTCGTTAACAGGAAATCTTCAACGATAATTGACCTGTGTTGATTGGAAAAAGTCACCAGCAACTTATGGACGCGGTCTCATCCAATCAACAGTGGGGAGCTTATTAAGCAATTACAGTGGCAACATTTACGGAGACACAGTCTTTTAATTAAACAAACAGAATTTGCATACGTCTAGAAACATTCCCAAATCCTTCGCGAGTTTTTTTCGTCTTGTTCAATTTATACCTCCAAAGCAAATTATCTTATGATTAAAACGCTAGGGGCGGTCTTGAAGTAAGGATGGAGAAAGAAAGTTTTCTTGTTTTATTGTCACCCTTTCGTCAAGAACCCTCTTGTTGTTTATTTTCTGGGGAGAGAACTTAAAGAAAAGCGCTTAAATGCATGCCGCAGGTGCGGAACAATTGTCCGTTTTTTAATTCAACATTTGGACGTCTTAATTGTTCTTAGACGTTTAAGCAAAAAACTGCGTGTTTCTAGAAAGGAAAATGGCGGTAGTCATATTAGAAAACTACTGCAAACTACTCATGGGTAAAAGTATTCTTGCAATACAACCTCGATTCAAGGGACTGGGAAAGAAGTTACTTCCAATCAGCGTTCATTGGAAGTGCCAAGTCAACACAACGCTTAAGGTGTCAGTAAATCCCAAATGACCGCCATTTGTTGACGCCGCCTCGTGGGCCCACGTTTGACGCAAACCCCAATAAAGTACATATTTTCTGAAAGCTTAGTAATTGTAGAAGTGCCGAGTTTTAAGCTATGTTACACCAGAGAACTTTTAACGCAAGTGAAACACGAAAGATTTGTGAGCTATGAACGTTCATTCTCCCAACTAGTAGCGTATGGTTTTTTGTTGGGTAATCATGAGAATTTGGTGTTATATCAAGATCGCACCTCTTAACCTGATAATAATTTTCATTCTCAATACCTGTCTGACTGACGTTTCACTGAAAATGTGAAGAGAATTTACATACTGATCACTCCTGAGAGCCAATGGGTTAATTTAACTTTATTAACTCGTGTGATAAAACCAAATCTACATATTTTGAATCAACCATTAATTTGTTTTCTTTTGACATTACAGTGGTCGTCAAATTCTTTCCTTCTGTAAAAATGTGTTAAGGAGCAGGAGTTTTTTATCGGTTTTAAACCATGAAGTGAAGCCGAGTGGTTTTAGGCCCGATAAGACACGACCTGCGAGTTTATAACGATGTTTCTCGTGACGTCACCCATTGTTATTAATATGCAAACCAGAATCCCATTGGCTGTTGAAACAATGACTTTTGTTCCGTTGTTGGCAAATTTGAATATCAAAAGGAATGTGACGGCAATGTTTGTAAACAAGAAATATCGCTATTGAACGTCTTCAAAAACCGTGCCATTCCACAAAAGCGTGTCCCTTTGGGATCCGAACAAAGATTCAAATTGTGAGAGGAGAACATCACTTAGCATACTAAATTATGCCTTCTAAGTATGCTTCATATAGAGTGTTTTCACATGACGTCACGGCGGCCATGTTGGTTTACCTAAACAAAGGAATGGCGGCCATGATGGTGTACCAAACTAATCCTCCGGGAATTGGACTCTATTTTTATGGAAATGCATTCTTTTGTTTCGGTAATCCAATATGGCTGCTGGTCAGGTGAGTGAAAACACCCCATTAAAAGCTCATGCACGTTAATCGGTGAGCTGATAGGCTGTTTCGCTCATGAATTATTAATTAGTTTTTGAATGTCATTTAAAAAAACAAAGTCATTGATAACTGGAGCAAGAATAGCATCAAAATGTCTGCTTAATGTTTTTGTGTCTAAACCAGGACTGACGGAAAAAAATTAAGTTGTTTTTTATCTCTTTAGGACCTTAAGTTGTCTTTTATTTCCTTAGGACCTCGAACGTAGCTCGTTGGAAAATCTAGGATGGAGACTAAGGCCATCCTCAGCGTGCTGATTCTAATAAGTTCATTAACACAAAGAGGAAATTCTTCGAATAAACATACCTATGGTAGGTTATTTGCGTGGTTTAAGATTGGTCTTCTAACAACTACAGATGATAACTGGACAACATTCCTTTATCCAGATTAGGCCAATGATATCTTTACACCCATTTTTAGTGGAAGTGATTGGCGCCAAATTTTCGGTAAAGTTTCTTCTTTCAGTTACATATTATTTGCATATCTCCTCGAAGACTTTCTGCTTAGGGGATTAGCCTGAGTTTCATTTGGTTAAAATCTCTTCATTTTGAAAAAAATTCTAGATGAAAATATCTGTCATCTTTGTTGTCGAAAACGAGAGTTTTGAGGTCCTCCTCGGAGAATAACTGAGGTCGTTTCCAAATGATCCCGACACTATTTCTGTTAAACTCACCACTTTAGTCCAGCGAGTTTCGCTCCGCTTTTTGTTTTGGTCAGGAGAAGTGCTCAGATTTAACTATTGTGTGGGTTATGGACACTTTAGCCTAGTTTAGACACGCGAAGCTAATTTATGGAAAGACACGTTTGAACTACGCCTGCAAGCGCTGTTCACGTTAGACCTGGCTTTACTTACGTCACGAGATGCATATCAGCAAGAATATCACACATGCATACGCTGACTGAATTTGATGGCGTCATTTGCTTCGTTTTAGGAGTTATTAACGCATCTCCAATTGAATATCATGCAATGACTGTCGCTTTGAACACGTCGTCTTCTTTTGGTAATGTTACAATAACTCGGAAAATATTCAACGTCACAAATGAGTCGAGCTTAATCGACCAAGGTAAGCATCTAGAAGAATTAATACTTTAACCTCGGCGGCTTTTAGCAATTAATTTGTTAAGGACGGTGCCTACTAATTCAAAGGTATTTTTGCGCGGTTTACTGAATATGCGGGAAAAGCAGATCTTAAAAAGTGTTGAAATCCAAAACGAAAAATTGGGGGTAACCACGCATTTTTCGAAGATAATTAATCAACGATATTTGTAAAAAGTTCTGCTTTCTCCGCATAATTTTGAACCGCGCAAAAATATCCCTGTATTAATTAGCACTAGCAATAGGAAATCCGAGTATCTCGAGATGCGCAGAACGTATGCGCAATAACAATAGTAGACACCGTCCTTAAATAACGTTGATGTGTTTTTAGCTGTAAAACCTGAATGGATTTTTCTGCTGTAAAACTATAACACCCCATGAGCCAGTGGAATGCAATCAATTACCATACCGCCTCCGATTGCCAGTGAATATGGCTCGAGGTTTCTTTTAACCAATCACTTAGCAAAGCAATTCAAAGCAAGAGCAGTGTTCCCTTAACCTAACCACCCCCACAATGGCCGGAGTGAACGCCACCCAGGCACCCAGGCGTCTTGTGTATGCGAGAAAAACTGATTTTCGTTTGAAGTGTCCCACAAATGGATAGAACTCGACTGAATAATGAAGAAACGTTTTTGTTTTTGCTTACAGCTTCATTGTTTGTGAACGTTTTAAGTCTTATCGAGGGAAGCTATGCGACAACTCAAGCATGCGCACTATCTACGGTGACAGGCATTCCTCTGATCCGCCTCCATGGAAACATCCAACCATTCGAACCATGCGAAAAGACGTTACAATTGTCAGCGAGCTATAAAGCCTATGCCCACGCTTCGCTTGACATACTCAATACGTTTCATTGGACAAAAGTTGCACTTGTTTTCGATGGTAAGAGCTCTTCTAATGATCAAATGTTTGATAATCAATAAAATGGGTCACTTAGTAGATATTTTCAGAAATCTTTCAGAAATCTCTTCTTTTTTCTTATGACTTCTACCAAATACACTGGTCAGGGACCTGTTTCTCGAAAGTTCCGAAACCGTTTTTAGGCGTATTTCGGGGAGCATTTATATTAATGTATCTTCAAACCGAAGCCTTTTCGTTGCGTGGGACTTGGCAAGTATGCTGTTTGTCGTGTCTTGAAAAATGTGCTTAAAGGCCAGATTTCTAAAACGAATGGATCGTATTTTTTTAGATTAGTTTTCGAGCCCGTAAAAGTCATCGAGACGTTTCCGTGAAGTTATCATAAGTTTCACGGAATGCTATCGCGACTTTCGAGAAACGGTCCCAGATCCGCAAACAGCCTTGGACAGTCCGGGGTTTCAATGTAAAAATAAATACTTCATAATTCATAAAAAGCATGAAGAAAGTGTGCAAGAACCTCATATGACATAAATAATTACAGTATTTTCAGGGACTGAAGGTGATACAGAAATTATAAAAGAATTGTTGACCTTCATCCTATTCGACTACCATAAAGGAAACCTACTCTCCAAGCAAAAAGTAACTTAAACCAGAGGAAAATGTTCGCAAACAATAGTTTTAGAAAATTTTCCCAGCAGGGTGTTTATATCAGCAGCACGCCACAGTTATTCAAGATGGCGGCGCCCGGCAAATTTGAAAACAAAAAGAAGCGATTCTGAGTTCATTTATCATTTCGACTCAAACGCTTTCTTTGAAGACAATTATTTTTTGTGGATGAAAGTTGTTTTTTGTTGTTGTTGTTGTTGTTGTTGTTGTTCGAGTGGAGGCTCCCTTTTAAAACCCCTTTCCTAAGTCGTTCCATGGAAAGATAGCGTTATTTGCAGAATAACTGAAGTACTATCAAGTGACATGGATAACCGTGGATTTGAAAGCGTGTATTCACTGGATGGAGACCTAACCAATAGATTCGTCAATTTATGGATAGGCCATTTCATTTCCACGCACGTGTCCAGCAATGCACGTAATTAGATGAAAGCCAGTGTGTCCCTTTAGATCCAAGCATATGATACTTATTTTGTAGAAATGAGGTGAGGGTAAATGTAGCTGTTCATCTTTACCGCCGAGAAGAACTGAGCAAGGGGACAATTTGTGACGTTAATTGTCAACAAAATGAGCACTGTGATTGGTTGATTCTTGGTCAAATTCAAATGTATCCTGACCAGGATGCAATTCCCCAGTTGTTGCCCGCTTTGGATGTTTTGCTGCGATTGTTGAAGAAAAAGCCTAAATTTATACTAAATATAACTAGTAGTTTTGTTCTACCTTGAGTCTGATGTTTCCCTCGAGTTCGTCTCGGGAAACATTAGGACTCGAGGGAAAACAAAACTAACTGTTTCCCTCGGGACCATACATTAAATTATAGTATTCCCAGACGCGAGTAATGTAAAAGGGACACTGCTATGTGCTAAATTCGTTGTTTTTTGTGGTCAAAATCTAAATTAGTACATTAGCTCACATGTACATCCATTTCCATCTTCTCCATCCACCACAATCATCATGCATCAAACTAAGTGCGTTTCTGGACATATCAGGATTTCAGATTTTTCTTATACCACAAAGTCAATGCTTTCGTCTTACGTTGCTTTTCTGTTTTTATCCTGTCGAAGACGTTTGAGCGTTTGAGTTCTTTTTTTTTGTTTCCTTGTCTAATGGGTTTTAGTATCACCCAACTAGTGGACTAATGCAAATCCTGCATTTTGATTGGCTACGCTCCTAGAGGACTATTAGTAATAGTCCTCGAGTAGCGAAAAGCGTGACGTTTATATTAAATATTTCTTCAACTTGCATTTGCTAACTTTGTTATTGCCTTTTCTGTCCGACTAGTTGGGTGATACTAAAACAATTAGACCCTTCGCCCTCAAGGGCCACAGGTCAATAGCCCATTCGGCTTCGCCTCATGGGCTATTGACTTGTAGCCCTTTGCGGGCTACGGGTCTAATTGTTAAATATCTTGACGCTTTATGGAGGCAGCGTTGCCAAGTGGTTTGGGTGCTGGACTTGAGAGATGGACTTGAGGTCCCGGGTCCAAGTCCCGCTTTGACCACCAGCTGGAGTTGTTCCGTGAGTGTTTCCCGGCTCAATTCCTCGGCTGCGCTTGTAAATAGCCAATTGGTTTGCCTCCAACCAGTTAAGATTCTTAACTCTATTGTGTCCGTTTACATTGCTTTGTTTTATTCATTTGGTGGCCACCGTGTAAACGACCAGGTTACCAGTAATCAGTGTTCACCCATGTTAAATATGCGCTGTTTAAAAAACGAGCAGCAATGTTTTATCGGGGTTTGAAAAACACGAGGCGTAGCCGAGTGTTTTTAGACCCGATAAAACACGTGCTGCGAGTTTTTTGAACGGCTTAAAAAACATTCCACAAAGAGCGTGTCCCTCTGGACTCAAAACAATGGTTCAAATTGTGAGAGGTGAATATTAGCATACAAGAAAAACAAGCTATGCCTTATTAGTATTCTTTATATAAAGAATACTAACGAGGAGTGTTTTATCAGGATATAAAGTTCATACACGTGACATTTTATTGATGTTTTGATAGGCTGTTAGGCTCATGAATTATTCATGATTTTTGAAAGGCTAATTTTAAGGACTGTATTTGTATTGACCGTACGTACTCAACATCCTTTCTTATTTTTTGAATGTAACGTGTACGAATGCTTTTCTTATCTTCATTTATCGGCTGTGGTTCTACCTTCCTTTTTCATTATATTCTCATAGTGTCACAGATTCTCGTGCGGCCTTTTTTCCTTCCCTTCTTCTCTGCCTCACCAATTTTTCACAAAATCGTTTGCAATTTTTTCTTTTCTTTTAGAATTTCGTTTACACGAAGCTGGGTACTTCCACGTCATATCCCAGAGTTTAAAGTTCACCGTACAGCTTCTCCAAATTCCTCAGAAAGTTGTGATATCACAAATAATGCAGCAAATTGCGGAACTCGACCCGGATATGATTCTACTGTACACAAGCACGGAAATAATGAAGTCGCTCATGCAAGAGGTAAAATGATATTGATTTAGCTTATATAGAAAATGTCGGCCCCTAAAGGCTGTCAAACTTTGGAACAAATAATGTTAGAACTGGCCATTCCTCAAAAGAACGAACTTAGATTTTTTCTTTGTGGCACGTTCTATCATCATCATCACCCTATTTTTTATCCTCGCATTTTAGAGTAGCTTTATGTAGCTAATATCTCCGAGCATTTACCCACTACATACTACAGAGGACAGACAACAACACCGGGAACTAAATGCCCTACTCTTTGCGAATATTGTGTTCGTTCTTTAATGTCCCACATGATTATGAAAATTGAAGGGTTGTGAGACGGGGTCTACTGTTTACCGGCCTTATCCGAAAAGACTAGGGAGTCTAACCATTTGCAGATTTCATTACAAAGACAGCACTTTCTCCTCAGTTAGTGTTGGTCCGACCAGAGTCGAATTCACGACCTCGCAGCCCGATGCTCAACCGACTGAGCCACCGGTGCGTTATTCCGACATAAATTTTAAAACCACAACTATCTCCGGAGCTTTATAAGAAACCTTATTGCGGAAACTTGTTGTCTTTGTTTACTTGCCAACAGAAGCCGTGTAATGTTAAAGCTGGATTCAAATGGATCGTTCAGGGGCAGGTAATCTTTTTCTCCTGAAAGTGTAAGAAGTTTGACTTTTTGGAAAACTAATTCCCAATTACCTTCATTAATCAATACTTTACCTTGCTTGTGTTTCATTTCATTTCATTTTGCCCTTTAGGCTCCTATGAACTTGACTTGTCGCGAAAGCAGCGTCGTTCTCTCGATGAAGCTTCAATTTATCGAAGACAAAGCTAGCGCAGAATTGAGAACTGCGCCTGGATTTAACAAGGTATGTTACTTCCATTTGGAATATTTCTTTTGTTCAGGATCCCCTATAACATACATTACTGATAATGTTATTTTGGTATCATCGCAGGAAACAGTCGGCCTCGCTTACGATGCCATCCAAGTTGTTAGGCAAGCAATGAGCACACATCCATGTTCTTCAATTAATGGATCTTCTGTTTCTTTACAAGATAGACATGATATGTTGGAGTGCATGAAAAAGGTAGAGTGAAATGAGAACTTTTTCTACCTTCAGGGTGGGAGCTTACTCGACGTTGGGCGCTTAATCGAATAATTACGGTACATGAATCTCTCGCTCAAAAGCTCGACTCAGGCTACATTCACACGGCACCGGACGAATTTTCGACGGGTTGAAAATTCATACACTTAAGGGTTCCGTTCACTCGGAACCAAGCTAAACGTACGAAAATTTAGACGCTTCGCCGTTCAAAAATTTGAACGCCAAAATCGGGGACGAATTTTTAGCCGGTGGGGTCGAAAATTTGACCGGCGCGCTCTGAACACCATAAACGTCCAATTTTTTTCACGGTAAAGTCTTGGTTACGTGAATGCGAGGCTGCTCAGCTGGAAGAAGAAACGTGGAGGCTGCCATCTTAATCGCTCTTCTCGGAAACATCACGGCGTTGATGGAAAATATCATAATTCAAATGGCCTTGACCTTTCTCTTTTTGGGCGCCATTTTGGATCTTGGAAATAGCCCTCTGCGCATGATCAGCTTGTAAGTCCACTGAAAAACGTTAAAATTTCATCCAGTACGTCAATTCCGTGTGAACAGAGCAAAAATATTGCACGGTTCCGTGCAAACAGATTAAACGGTCAATTTTTCAACCGGTCAAAAATTCGTCCGGTACCGTGTGAATGTAGCCTGAGTCGAGCTTTTGAGCGAGAGATTCATGTACCGTAATTATTCGATTAAGCGCCCAACGTCGAGTAAGCTCCCACCCTGAAGGTAGAAAAAGTTAATAAGCGCCCACCCCCACCGAAAAAGTCGAATCAAGGATGAATCGAACTCAGGACCTCTTCCACCAAGGCAACTAACCGCTTGTGCCATCCGTTCTCAGAACACAAATGAATGAATGAATTTTCTTATACCGGTTGTTTTCCTCCTTTGTTCTCTCAGAATACAATCTGTGTGATGTGTAAATATTATTAAAAGTGTGAACAATAAAATAATTTTAAATTGAATTGGAATAATCTCTTTGAAAGATTTACCTCTAGGTACTTCCAAATTTCCTTCCTGGTCATAAACCAACGTTCGATTTGCATTAAGACGTGTGATATCAGTATTTCTTCTAATATTTCGCTTTCATCTCACTTTCAACAGGTCAATATAGATGGTGTTACAGGTCCTGTCAAATTTGATGATGATGGAAAAAGAACTGCAGTAGAGCTGGAAATTTTAAATCTTCGAAACAATTCCTTCGTGAAAGTAAGCTATTCCTTTATTAAAAAGCTCGTGTAAGAGACTGAATGTTACTAGGGCGATGAAAAAGTGGTTATAAAGACACTTTTTTCTTGATTTTGAATTACATGTTATCCAGTCTCGGGTAGCCTTGTAGCTTTTGTTTAATTTATTCATTCATTCACTCATTTATTCACTCACTGACGCACGCATTCATTCATTCATCAATTCGTTCGTTCGTTCGTTCGTTCATTTATTTATTCCTTCGTTTGTTCGTGCATTTACTCGCTAACTCTCCCTTTTATCCATTAATAAATCCATTCATCCCTTCATTCATTCTTTCTTTCCTTCACCCCAAAAACCTGGTGATCACGCAATTCTTATTTTTAGATTGGCAACTGGAATTCTACTAAGCTGGCTGTGCTCTATCGAGATATTCGGACGAATGGGGGCATAGGATCGTCTATTGGGGTGGCCGGTAAAAAGATCAGGGCTGTTGTCACATTGGTGAGCGTGAATTAAGACTATAGTAATGTACTGTGGGACTGTTAATTTTTCGACTGTCAGTAGTTTTAACTGTTAGCTGACTTTCTGACTGACTGACTGACTGACTGACTGACTGACAAAATGAATGAATGAATGAAAGAATGAAAGAAAGAAAGAATGAATGAATGAATGAATGACTGACTGACCTAATGATTTATTGACTGATTGGCCGACTAACTGACTACTTGACGTAATCACTTACTGACTGACTCATTGAGTGGTTGACTAACAGGCTGACTAACTCACTAACCGACCCAAAAAATGAGAAGACAACAACATCAACAACATGTTTTATTGTACCTAGCATATTACAATCAGAATTACAAAAGCTATAAGTAAATATTTATGATAAAGGTACTGAACTCCAGAACACTGTATCATTGTATCATTTTTTCTTAAAGATTGTAACGATGGTAATAAACTGAAAATTAAACAAATAGTCACTCGAACTTCAATGATCTTGGATCGTTTGTTGTTAATATTGTCATAGTGGAAGTGTCCCGCCAAGAATAGCCTGTTCCAGGTTCCCAGGAAAACGAAAGCAACTGCGTATGAAAAACGAGTGGGGGCTTGGGTCGAGGAGCCCCACTCCTTTTTCATACGCAGTTTTTTTCGTTTTCCTGACTATCTGCGAGCCTGGAACGGTAGCCTAGAATAGCTATGCTAACTGTGGGCTACTATGGTCTTGTTTGTATAATAATGATTTTTTTGTAAATAAAGTGAAAATCCCTCAGTCGGTAAATTTTTTGTTTCTTGTTTCATGAAACCAGGATGCACCGTTCTTCTTTGCCAATAAGAAAGAGGATGGTACAGTTTACTATGCAGGGTATTGCATGGACCTGTTAAATGAACTGGCCAGGACACTTCATTTTGCGTACGAAGTGTACGTTGTACCAGATGGAAAATATGGCGCTTTGACAGAAAATGGGACTTGGAACGGGATGATTGGAGAGCTGGATAGAAAGGTGTGTAATATTTGATGACTTGGTGAATCGCTCAGTAATCGTTTAGTTAGTGAAACCGTTAGTCCATTGAACAGTCAGTCAATAAGTTTATCACTTAATCAGACAATGAATCAGTCATTCAATCAGTTTAAGTTAGGTCTCAGATTATTCACTCCGTTTGACATCGTCGGTCAATCAGAGCCAGTCAGTCGGCTGTTCAATTGTCGGGCACTCTCACGGTGAATCAGTCAGTCGGTGTAGTTTTTTATAGCACGCCAGCGGTATCGTCATATACCCGGGAACTTTTGTATGCACGAGAGAGCAAGAAAAGCGAGGAATTGTGTACTTATGTGACAGATGAAAGTTGTCTGTTGTAAAGCCTTTGTGGCGTACCTTAATTTTGAAATAAATCGTTACAGGCGGTCAGTCGTTGTGTTAGCCAGTCGATTAAGGACTAAACAAGATAGAGACGTTAGCCAGTCAGCAAGTCAGGCATTGTTCTGAACTTTCAGACACTCAGTTTGCCAGTGAACAGAGCATAATCATACATACATACATACATACATACATACATACATACATACATACATACATACATACATACATACATACATACATACATACATACATACATACATACATACATACATACATACATACATACATACATACATGATTGACCACTCCCCACAGGGGCTTTTCCTTACCATTGAAACACAATTACGGCAGATCAGAACATTCAACAACAACTGTCAAGAATCCCAGCTGGGGGGAGTCAAACTAGTTGGCTATTTACTGAGAAGTTGAACCAGGGACTAGTTGTAACAAATTCAAGTCAGTGGTCAGAATGTGTCTTGAACCCGGGATTCCTGGATCTTAACGCAAGCGCCCTAAACACTGGGCCGCACTGCTCCCTTCATACGATCGGTTATTTGTATTGTCCATACATGTGAACTGTGTACCCTTTGGTACCTTCGTAATCAAAACTCCAAACCTGCAAAACTGAATACTTCAGTTTCGATTAAAAACCCCCGTGCAGAATTTTTGTGCAAACTGAGATGCTCCTGCACAAACGTTAATGTCTCAGAAGCTTCTCCTTTCCTTTAATTCACTGACTCTTGTCGATTCTTAGAACGCTGACGTAGCGGTAGCCCCGTTAACTGTCACAGAACTTCGTGAAAAGGCAGTGGACTTCATGATGCCATTTATGTATTTTACTGAGGATGTTCTAATCAGGAAACAGACATCAAAAAAAGAAATTGATTATCTGCAGTTCATGAACCCGTTTGAACTCGAAGTATGGGTCTGTACCCTGGCCACCATTGTCATCATCTCGATCTCTGTGTTTATAATCAACTATTATAGTCCGTATGGTTACAAGCAAGACGACGGCAAAGGTACTTCGGAAGAGTTCAATTATTTCAATAGTCTGTGGTTCTCAGTTGCTTGTATGCTACAACAAGGAGGTGATAACACCCCAAGAAGCTTATCAGGTGAGACTGTAGTCAATCGGTGTTTTAGAATTAAGAAGTAGAAGTAGATGAACATATTGATTTCTAAAAGAACTCAACAAAAACCTTTATAAAGTATGGTGTGTCCTCTTTTCACATTCATGCTTGGGTTGAAAAGGTGGGTGAGATCAAATTTGGACAGATAGCGGCTTCCAGAGGCACCCTGACAGGCTGAGGTCGATCTCACCCCAGAGAGAGAATTGTAGATCACCATGAGACTGTATGTGGGGTTGCGGTGTATAAACCATTACCATTACCACAAAAAAGGACACCAGGGGCCCGTTTCTCGAAAGTCCCAAAAACTTTTCGGGCCCGAAAAGCCATTTGTGGAACTGCCAACCACTTGTTTTGGAAAGCCGTTCTTTTAACATCTTTTCAAGCTAACTAAAAGAAAAGGGTCTGTGAAGTTTGACGAATTAAATCAAATCCTCTCCGTTCTTGAGATACAGAAGAAATTGTGACACCCGACAATGGCCCGTAAAGTTTCGGGACTTTCGAGAAACGGGCCCCAGGGACCTTAGGCACGCCTGGCGACCTTGACCAGAAAGAAAGCGAAAACCATCAGCCTGATGGCAGTAAAAAAAACGACAGCTTTATTTCCCCCCTCCCCTCACCAGAAATGCCTTGGACGCCATTGTTCTATTCTAATCTCATCGTCGTCGAACTCCATTGTGAATATTGCTGCATATAGTCCGGCCACAATTCACAAGGAGGAATTCATTGTCATTGTCATTGTCATTTCAAAGACCTTTAAAGTGCTACTGTAACCAAAAAATCAATTTTTATATTTCTTTGGATTTCAAAACTACGTTAACGAAACAGTTAAGTGACCTACTTTCTAAGCCTTGATTTAAAAAAGATACCTGTTAATTTTAACTGGAATTTTCCTATTTAATGGTCCGCCATTAAGGTAAAGTCTGCTACGAGCCTAGAAGGCCCATCAGGCCGGCGCTTATCTCCGGTTACTGTAGCATGAAGCGACTAGGAGTATTTCTACTCCCCCTGGATGGGATGCCAGTCAATCGCAGGGAAGTGATTTTTTGATTATAGAAACCCGTTCGGTCGTTCTTACCAATGAATAGAAACTTGAGATTTTCCTCAGGTTTCAGCGTTTGGCTATGAATTGATGGTTAAAATAGTTCAAGTTTTAAAGGTGTTTTTGACCTTCCTGTAACCTTCAAATTTTCCCATTTAGAAGTGACGGCAAAGGGAAATTTTTATTTATTTTTATTTTTATTAAATCTTATTTGAAGTAAACGAAAAAGTCCAAGCTGCTTCTTGTCTTAGAACTTTGAAAATTCTCCCTTTGTCTTCATTTGATTTTTGTCGTAGAACTTGCTCCTTAGTTGTGGCGAAAAGACAAAAATAATCTTAAATTGGAGAATAACTTTCGTTATTAAATGGCAAGCAATTCTCATGCTAAATGGAGCACTTTGATTGGACTGCTTTTGGTCGGCATTTTACAGTACGGACCATTACTATG
>NC_090896.1:1742500-1747500 GCF_036669925.1 Montipora capricornis | reverse complement strand
AAAGTCCTCTATTGCTTTTATAAAATATTTCTCAAAGATAATTCGCCAAATGAAGGAAACAAATGAAGGAATTCTTGATTGAAACAGATTTATTTTGATACACGCTCATAATTTCTACCAGCCAATCAAAACGCTCATCTGACAACATATAACGAATCAAAATTCGCGTGATGTCACAGCCGTGTTTCCATACTCTCGTCTAAACACAGCTATTGACCAATGAGAGTGCGCGTATTATCCTAATTATTTTATAAAGGAACACCTGCAATTGTAGTTCCCATGTGTATCCTAAGGCGTCGTGATAGTGAGTGAGATACGATCGACCGGGAGAATGTAGTCCCGAGGGCCGGGATCTCGGTAAGCGGGCTGCAAATCAGTTTACCATATGAACACTTAAGCCCGGTTACCGGGTGGAAATGATACAATGATTACCGAGTTTGTACTTCTCTTTTCTTCGATAATGACGCTCGGAATAGTTTTATTTGATAGTAACGTAAGGTTAAGAGAAGGTTGGACAAAGAAAATCGAGAAAGTTTTATTTGTTAGCTTTCACTCCTGAATGATCGGGTCACCAATTTTCATCTCGGAAACCGGCGGGTCTTATTTGCAGGTCGCAGGTCGCGGGTTGCAGGTCATTGTTTCACCAATACAGAAAGTATTCTAAACATTCTTAAAAGCTAACCTTAGGCCTAATAAGGCCTAAACGAAAGTTTTTAGATCCAAGGTTAGCTTTTATGAATGTTTAGGATACTTTCTGTATTGGTAAAACAATGACCTGCAACCCGCGACCTGCGAGCTGCAAATTAGACGCGCCGCTCGGAAACCGGGCTGAAATTTGTCAAATGAATAGAAAGCAATTTCATCCCCGGTAACCGAGCCAGGATCTTATGAAGAGGACCTAAGAAGGACTGTGTGGGATGACATCCTAAACAGAAGAGGGAGGAGAGGAACTGGACTACATCCATCCGAGCGATCGTACCTCACTTAGTTATGATATGATTCCTGGCATGCAATCATTTACGAATCCGTAAACGGAAGCTGGTAGGTCTTAAATTGAACTTAAAGAGAACATTAACTTCAACAAAAGAATAACTTTAAATCACAGGAAATAACCGTTACAGTCAAGTCAGTCTGGTGTATTTTCAAAGAAAGTGTTTGTATCCGAAATGAATAAGTTTTAGAATCGCCTGTTTTTGTTTTCAAATTTTGCGGACGTCGCTGTCTTGAATAATTGTGACCTGTTACGGTTGCCCTATTGTTTTTAGACAAAACTTGTGTGTCAAAACAATAGAGCAACCGTAACAAGTCACAATCATTCAAGATGGTTGCGCCCGCGAAATTTGAAATTGGAAATAAACGATTTTAAAATTAACTTTTCTTGATATAAACACTGCTTTAAAAACAAATTGCGAACAAATTTGTTTTAAACAATTTCCTTCGGTTTAAACGTTCCTTAAACTCGGGCGCGAAGCGAATGTACGAAATACCAGACACATGATATTATGTCCTCATTGCACACCATAGGACATTTTCAAATAATTTATTATTTCACAGAGATTATTCGTTACACTGCCACTTGGGCTTGATAAGGGAAGTCATAGTAATGTGCGCGCGCAGCCTCTTTTTGGTAGGCTCCATTCTTGTGTACGTCATAAATGAGTAATACGAACAATCGGCAACCTGAACCCCTTGTAGTTTTCTTATCGCGTCTTCGAGGCCCTCACTAATGAGAAATAAGCCAGTTGTCTTTCACTTAGTGTAAAGAACATAGAAAAACGCTTTTTTACGCTTGTTATCTAGGCATAAATACAACTAAAACATTGTATGGAAGTATAGGTGACTTTGCTCACGTCGTCCAGCTGAGAACGATAACTAACGGAAAAAGTCAATCTTGGTTCTCCTCATCCTTTGCATTACTGCTAATCTTCAGCTTTTTTAAGGATCTGTCACCATCTACGAGACCTTTATGAAGGGATTCTTTTCGACGTTTTAAATTCGGTTTTTCTTCACCCTCGTCAGCCGCTCGTATCGCACTTTCATCTTCCTCGATCGTTATTTCCGTTTCTGATTTCGTATCTTGGCTATTTGATGATTCCAAACATCGGAAGTATTCATTTTCTTCGTCCATCTCCACGGAATTCCGAGGCAACTTTAAGCATGTTATTGATTCCTCTTCTTCGAGGCTGCCCATTTCTACCCGTTTCGCACATTTTCTTGTCTTTCTTTTTTCTGGTTTTGCAGTAATCAAAGACATTATGGATTCCTTCGGGCAAACTTCAGCCATTATTGAGATTGGAAATAAGTGAACTTCAATTAACGAGACCTGAACTCAAGATAGTGTTCTGTTGTCCCCAATCGAAAATTATGACGCAATTGTGACGTAAGAAAGCATTGACAAATTGACTAATTACTGAAGGGATGGGTCTTTTTCCAGTTCGAGACTCGTGGGTATTCGGAAAACGACCGCATACTCCGACAAGGAATCGGACCTTTGACCTTCGGATTACAAGTTCGACTAGATTCATTCTGTAAATGTCTGCACCGCTTCAACCTTTTAGCAATAGACCATATTCGTATTCTCGGTATTGGACTGGAACTAGCTTGCAATGGAGGCTAATACGGGGGAATCTTTTCAAATGCAAATACTTTCTGATATATTCCCCGGCATTAGCCTACATTGCACGCTAGTTCCAGTCCAATACCGAGAATACGAATATGGTCTATTCATTTCAGCAAGATCTGACATATCAGAGCACCTTAAATAGACCTTATTCACGATAGCTGCCATGTTGGATTTGCTAATATCATGCAAATTAGCTACACACTTCTTAGGGGGCAAACAACACAAGTTCGATAGGTTATAACGAACACCTTAGCCCCACAGATGATTTGTTTCACATTCATTGAATGTTTATCACCTAAGCAGTAAAATACAATCATTACACAAGTTACTTCGACGTTTTTTTAGTGAAAAATGAGCAGATAACGAAGAAGAAAGTCAAAATGTCAAAGGCAATCAAGAGATATAAAAATTTTATGAAAGGTACTTAATTCTAAATACTAAAATGTACTTTTAGCAATGTTATTTCAATATTTCGTTGAGCCGATTTTCCGCAATTTGCTTTTTCTTTAATGTTTGCCCCCCAGCATGACACATGGCTAATTTCCATGACAATATGAAAACCAACATAACGGCTATCGTGAATAAGGCCTATTGATTTGAGAGCCAAGAATGGCAAAGACACGTGATTACCCTGGGGTGTTGGTTGCGTCCCTTACACATTAAACGATGCTTGGTTGATAGAAGAGAAAATATGAATAACTAAATAGTCAACATGAGAAAAATATGTCCTCTTACTTTATTAGGGTTAAATATTTTAAAGTGTTTTTTTTTTCAAATTCAGTTCAGTGTCATAGATGTGCTTTACTCCTGTACGTGAATTAAAGGTTGTTGTAAAACAAAAGAAACTTTGAAAAAAAAAGATAATAACGTCATTTTGGTGATTTTGCAACTGACCTCCAGAGACACAGATGGCAAGAGCGAAATATTCAAATACTGGATGCCGAACGTGAAACTGAGAAGCGAATGGGAGATCTATTGTTTGTTTCATCCAACATGGCGAACATAAAGTAAAAACCCGGCAACTGTACATTTAAATACGTGTTGGAAACGGCTTGTGTTCAAGAAAGTACTATGTATCGGAAACCTCTCCGTCCTCTTCAAATACCGTCTGTATTTTAATCTTTCAGCTTTGTCTCGTCAGCGAATCGGTTTGCAAAGCATGATGGGTGTGTACGTGGTGCTCATCTCTGGGATGGTGATTGCGTTCGTAACACTGTTTGTTGAAAGATACTGGCACAAAAAGGAAATCAAGAAGTCGATTTTGAACAAGGTGGTCATAAGGTTTGTAATAATGTGACGTCAACGATATCTTCCCTATGTCGAGGATTGCAATATGTCCTTTTTATACGCGTCGCGAAGTGTCCAATTTAAACCTAAACTTGCAGTTAACGAGAGCGGTGTTATTCTGAAGGTGGGATTTTCGTTACTTTTTATGTTTACTCGAGGAGTAGAGATGGGGGAAACTTCCTGACGTTTATAGCATGTAATGTCAGACACAATTTCTCAAACGAGTCGATAAAGGTAACTGAAGAGGCTATTTGCATAATGGCGTCATTTACAACGAAGACCAGACTGCTTTGAGGTGCTTCTATAAACCGTATTCATAAATGGTGGCCAAGAAACTATTCTTTTTTCTTTGTGCTAATCATCCTCACTAGTCTTACTTTGGAGAAAAAATTCCATTGAATTTGTTCGTGCTAACGAAGCTAGTAAGGATGATTAGCATAAAGACAAAAGAATACGGTCTATTGTCAGGCAGATTTAAACAATTGTTTTTTTGTTCCCAGGAGAGAAGAAAAGTTTGAATAACAAAGCATTCTGGTCTTGGTAGTAAAATGACGCTATCATGCAAATCGCCTATTAACTACAGTGGTTGAGGTCTGTTAACAAGCTGTTTCAATTGGAACCGGCTACTTTCCTAAGATCATTGTCAAAGTGTGTTGCCAACGAAACCCGGCAAAACGAATCACTTTACAACGAAGTTTATCTGGTGTGCAATCTAATCTATTTAAGATCGACCAGTCATTTAGCAGAACCCAGTTTTATGCCAGCGTGTCAACAACGTCAAGTGTAACCTAGCACAATTTGATCTAGTTTTACATTGGTGTTAACAGCAGCTAGAAAAATACGTTGTAACAACGAGATGGTCTAATTGTTGCGTGTCGCGGGTCCGGTATAAGTTGTCCTGAATAGGCCATTTCCGAGTTGGGTGAGTCCACTAGTTGGGTGATACTAAAAGGTAAATAGACCATTTCCGAATTCTCACGGCTGGACTGGATCTAGCATGAAATGGAGGCTAATGGGGGCAAATTAATTTGCATTTGAAAAGATTTGCCCGCGTTAGCCTCCATTTCATGCTAGATCCAGTCCAGCCATG
>NC_090896.1:1730000-1737500 GCF_036669925.1 Montipora capricornis | reverse complement strand
ACCAATTCTGTAACCAATCGAAGAGAGGCTCCAAGAGCTCTATTGTTTTTCGGCCAATCAGAGTAAAGTCCAGGTTCTGAACTACCCGCCTGATCGCAGGTTAGTTTCCTTGTTGTCTGCAAAACAAAGCAGTTTGATTGGATGAATGTTTCTGTTTGTTTTTTTCAGTTTTGTTTTTTAGAGCGGTTTTCAATTGAATGTCGAAAGTAAGCGAATTACTTTGATTTATAATTACTTTCACTCAGTAATTGCTTCAAAGTTCTCGCGCCAAGTTTTCCAACCAATCAGAAGTGAAACCGAAACCAATCGTCGCTCGCGCGTGCACATTTTCCCGCGCTTTGTGTTGGCTACATGTAATTACTTCGAGTTTTGATTGGTTTACTGGATTGTATCAGTCCTCTTTGATTGGCCAAAATAATTACACTCGATTGAAACTTGCTCTATAGTGGAGTGTCGCTAATTTTGCTCACCCTTTTTCTGATTCGTATACATATAGAATATAAATAGACATCTCCTATTCACGAAAACTACGAAAATTGTACACACATCGTTAAATGGTCATTTAAATCCGTTTGTGGTGGCCTATAGCTTCACTCGCGCATGCGCTCGAATGAGCGGGTGACGCATGCGTAAATGCCGATCTTGTAACCCCCTCATTTTTCCTGATTTTGCAACTTTACTAGTTTATATCTCTGCTGCTTCCGGAAGGTGAATTTTTTTCATTTTTTGCAAGTCAGCTTAGATTAATTTAAACCGTCTGTCTTTCAAATTTAAAAAAATTCCGTAGTTGAAAAAAAAAATTAGACACATTTCAAAAAAAACTTATTTTTCTGAAAAACTGACCTACAGATTTTGTTGAATTTTAAATATTTTAGAGATTATTTCTAACATTATCTGGTAACGCTGTATGGGAAGATTTCACCGTACCGTTTTTTTAAAAAAGACAATATATCTTGATTTTCAAGGCTCAAAGAAATGCCTTATATCGTTGCCATGGTAACGTTATTTTGGAGGAAAATAGATGTGAGAAGTCTATGATGAATACATAGTACACTGGCCAAAATTTTGTCTTGATATGATTACCCTAAGTGTATGTACGTACAGAATATGTTTATTTGTTTCAAAAAAGGAGAAACTATTTCGAACTTCCTTATAAACATAAGCGAGGCTTCATTTTTGACGCGGCCACACGACCATTCTACGGTTTGAAAAATGTTTTCTTTCTGCATTTTTCGCTGGTTTCGCTGGTTTCAATCCAGTTTCACATATTATGATAGCTGTGGTCCACACTGGCGGCTTTGGAGTGCCTTTTTCTCTGTATTGCAATTTTTGGCATATCTTTAGAAGCTCTGATAAAGTTACATGGTGGCTGGAGGACCTATGACTAGAACAGAAACGACAGGAGAGCGGAAGAGAACGACAACGACAACACAATACCAGTAATAGCTCATACTTTAGTGGAAGAAGTTACTCCACAAATTCTTTCCTTATGCAATCCACCGTACGTCTGTTATTTTCAAAAAGTGGTATAATCGGTTTTTCCTTTGTTCAGGAATTCAAATTTTTATTGCCAACTGGAATTTTGAATTCCAGTTGACAATAAAAATTCGATTTTCATTGTTAATTAAAAATAACAATTATCTTTACTCCTTTGGACATAAACAAAAAATTGATTTGTTTGTTTGTTTTACTTTAAAATGCGAGTGAACAAGTGCTTTCACTAACCCTACAGGCAGTAAGAATAAATAACCAGGGAGCTCCGCTTTAGGCTTGGCTAAATCTATATATTACTTATTCCTTCTTGTAGCTGATATTAAAATCAAGCTCTTATAATGATCCACTGTGAAGCAATTTGAAAATTACATCTTCTGTATTTTTGATCCTGAGCGAGCGAAGCGAAAAAGTAGTAACATAATCGGAATAAAAAACAACTATACTTTGAGAAGTCTCGATGCTTTTTTTGGATTTGCTGGCAAAATGCATTGCGGAAGAACTTGAATGTTATGGAGGAGCCTCGCTTTCAGAAGGAGTGGCAAAACAAAGGTGAGTTGTACTTAGGCCTCATCTTTTAGTTCAGATCCATCCCTTGCTAACTCGACCTACCTATGCTTGAACATAAATGTTTTGATCGCGGGCAGAATTTTACAGTTGTCAGGGTACGAGAAACTCTCTTGCAAGCATCAAAACATGTAATCTGGTCGTGCATGATTAATATTTAATAATATTGTAATCCAATTGATTTTGGGAAAAAAGGGCTTAGTCCTATGGGGTTTGTTAGTTAATAGTAATAGCAGCAGTTTCACCAGCAACCTTTGTGGCTTCCCTAATGGTGTTTTTATTAGAATCCGCCTTACAAGGAGGGGTTCCTCTCCACTAACTAAAACATTCACTAGTCAGCAGGTATTTTTGGGAAATTATGTGTGTGTGGATGGTCAGTTGAGGAAAAATCATAGACAAAAGTTAGGGTTAGTCTTTAAAATGAGGGGGAGAAATTCACAAAGCAAATTCTCAACCCCACAATAAGGTAAGCAAATGAAACAAACTCTGTGTGAAACTAAAAACTTTAGTTGCAGAAACAGCCAGATAGTACATGTAAATCGAGTAGGAGGGAAAACAAACTGAAATTCGGGGTGGATGAAGATGACAGGCCCCATGAAGATATGAACGAGTATGAACTGAGTGAGGAATCTAGTGACTCCGATGAAGGCCAGCAAGAATTTGATGAAAGTTTTGACGAAGTCAGTGCAGATGACAACAATTCCCAGGGCAGCAAGATGAACTAGGGACGTGAACAAATGTTCTCTTAGGGGTGCAACGTCGCGATTTGGCGGGCGGTGAGGTTCAATATTCGACTGCTGTTTTAAGTAAGTATCTGTTTATTACCACATTTAACCTTTGCGCAAGTTCCTGCTGCCATGTAAAACAAGGAACAAATTGTACCGGTTAGCTTCCTCAGTGCAATCGCATGTCTTAGACCAAGATTAAGCATTCCAGTCGAATCTCCAAACTGTCAGGTCTTGGTTATCAAATAGAAATGTTCAATTAGAGATTTTCGATTGATGTTTCCAGAGCTATAGCTTTTTGCGATTGCAAAATTGCAATTCTAGAGAGGACTTGTGTACAAATTCTCCTAAGTTAACTTCGCTCCCTTACCGACGATTACCAGCTGCTTTTCCTCGGAAAATGAGCCCACAGAGTCTGGGCTCAAGAGAGCGGCAGAAATAAAGCCTATGATTTAACCAAATACTGAAAAATATGAAGGCTTTAGACAAGTCCATGACATTCATAAATACTTTGATGAAATAATGCACCTATCTATGTTATGCCCGAGGGGATGGTGTGGGGGGACCAAGAGATGGTGGGAACTTTGAACGTCCGTGTGCGACCCACCTGGGGAATTTTAGGAAACTTTGAACATATTAAAATGTTGGCCCCGGGATCAGGAAGTTTGAATGATGGCCCCAGTGTCGGGAAGTTTGAATAATGTTAAAATGACGAAAACAACCGGGATTTTGAATGCGGGGAGCTTGGATAGGAATGTTCTGCCATCTTGAAAGTACCCAGAATTCCCAGAAGTTCGAACACGCTTCCACTCCTTCCCGCTGCAATAAAATGGAACAAAGAACGGTGAGATAAAAATCTATTTAAATTCGTCGCGTTAACAAACCATTGGTTCTTTTTATTGATGAACTTGTAAACAAATACTTTGTTCCCGTTGGTCTCACGGAATTTTTTTTTCATGTAATTGTATATTCATGCTATTCTTGTCTTTCTGTGATGCTAATCAAGCGCAGCAGTTTATATTATAAACCTCTTTACAGTTGTGTGCTTAGTTACCTGGCCTTTAAAGGAAAGTGAGGCTGAGGTTGACCTTGTTATGATACAGACCTCCCTCCTTTTCATATGTTAATGATGTTGAACATTGTCATGCTAATTAGTAAGAATTTACATAAGAAAGGCAGTGAGGTTTCAATCAAAACAAGGTCAACTCCAGCCTCACTTTCATCCACAGGCCAGGTAACTAAGCACACAACTGTAAAATGGACTATTGTTTTGCTTTTTATATAAACAACAGGTCCTTTTGGAGTTTGAAAGGAACAAAACAGTTTTGGTGGTTCGTGATGATTACAGTTCTCTTCAGTATCTTCTGAGACAGGCTTTTGAAATCGACGGGGAAATAATAATCCAAAAATATGAGGCTGATTGGGATGATTTTGTGGATGTCAAGCACATATTCTTTACTTCAGATGGCTTGAACTTCTCGGTCTGGTGGGTAACTTTGAACTCAAAACCTTTCCCCAAGGTGGAGAACTTTGAATTGAAATATCCCAAGAGTAAGGCACTTTGCCTCCAAATTTTGTTTCTGATCAAAGCTCCCACCCTATCCCGTGTTCCCCTCCCCCCTCGGGCATAACATTGATAAGTGCATAAGTGTTAGTGTAGTTTGCTCTTTATGCCCCACTTGTCACCATTGTATCGGTTTTCTGATGGTTTTGTATGTGGGTTTTGGTTTTGGATGATTTTTTCTTTGGTTTTGCTGTTTCTAATATACGTCAATGTTCCCCACCTGAGACTTGGCTTGATGATTGTCATCATTTTTCCAATATTGTGGGTTACAATTTTTTGCATAAACCTAGAGTCACTTGCGTTGATGGAGGTGTTGGCCTTAATTTACATTGGTGACCATTTAAATTACAAAGAACGTCCTGATTTTGTGTTCCCTGTCGATAGAAGTGCTGAATCTTTGTTTGTTGAAATTAATAGAACAAAAGAAAAAAGGGTAATTGTTAACTTAATTTTTTGACCACCCGACTCAAACTTAAGTAAATTTCTGTCTGATTTGGACCTAGTACTGGGAAAAATTACCAAAGAAAATAAGCTTGTATTTTCAATGAGTGATTGGAATTTAAATCTAATTAATCACCATTGTCATATTTAGCGACAAGCGATTTCTTGGATTTGTTCTACCTAGGGTGTTTTTCCTACTCATTACACGTCCCACTAGAATTATGGCGAAAAAAGCTTCATTGATAGATAACATTTTCACGAACGATCCACTTTGTCCTTCAATAAGCGAAATAAACAAATTGAGAAGCTAAAATCAAATGTTAAGGCCACTTGGAAAGTTCTCAATGAAATCCTAAATAGAAGTAAAGGTAAGCTTGGTTTACCATCCGTATTTTGGGCAGATTCTCATGAAGTTTCTGATCCAAAAGAAATAGCTAATCTTTTTTGTAAATATTTTAACTAACTTTGGCCCTAATTTAACTAGCAAAATTCCTGCATCAGAAAAGTCGCATAGTTCTTTTTTACCCCCAAAACTAGTCAATTCAATATTTCTAGAAGTTGCAAGTGATGAAGAAATGATTGAAATTTGTGGTACTTGTCGTTCAGGTACTGCTGTAGGTCATGACAACATTTCTATGAACTTAATTAAAGATTCTATTGATAAAACAATTTTCCCTGTTACTAGCATTATGAACTTATCCATCACCTCTGGTATTGTACCAAATCAATTGAAAATTGCTCGAGTTATATTCCTTTATTTAAATCTTTTGAACAGGATATATTTACAAATTACAGACCCGTGTCTGTTTTACCTGCATTCTCTAAAATTCTAGTAATGTACAGTCGTCTTCCTAAGGTTTCTCAATGTTTCTAAGATTGTCTCTGATAATCAGTATGGTTTTCACAAACATCAATCCACTGCTTATGCTCTAGCTTGTTTGTATGACAAAATCTCTTCTGCTATTGAAAATAAGGAATACTGTATACAGTTGGTTTGTCTAAAGCCTTTGACACCATTGATAATCATATTCTAATTTCAAAACTGAAGCATTATGGTGTTGGACGCACCGCGCTTAGGTGTTTTGAAAGGTATCTAAGTGGTAGATAACAATATGTGGAATTTAATGGTATCTGTTAGGAATCTTGCCAAATTAAATGTAGGGTGCGTCAGGGCTCTATATTAGGCCCTTTCCTCTTTCTGCTCTGTATAAATGATCTGTGTGCAGTGTTTCAAAGGTGGTGGACTTTATTCTTTTTTCGCTGATGACACAAACATATTTTTTCTCACAAAGATTTTAATATACTTTCTGAAACCCTAAATTCTGAAATGTGTAAATTTACACAGTAGTGTCCAGCTAATAAGCTGCCTTTCTTAGTCAAATATATGGTTTGTTGAGCTAAATACTTCTTCCCTTTTCTTTTCTTTAGTTTTTTAAAATAATACATTTTATGCTGTCCCCAAAATTTCATATGAATTATGAAGTACCCTATATTGTCAGGAAGTCATTCCCCTGGCTTCTATATAGGCTTCCTTGTCATTACCACCTTAAACACATTGTCATGTATCGTCTTGAAGTTATTATAAATTTTTAGTGTATTCTACCCTTATATTTTCTTTTCTTTCATGTGGTTAATGGCAAATAAATGAAAAGAATGAATAGTTACGTTCACTGCCTCAAACTGTGCATTCTGCGTTCTATATAAAGCAAATAAATGCTTCGGCAGGTGCTACCGCAGGTGCTACGGCGTTAATAACCTAAAAGTGCAAGATTAGCTTTCAGTTGCAAACAATTTATTTGCAAAATACATGGCCTTAGGTATATATTATATATATATATATATATATATATGTTAAATTTGTCATTCCTGGTAACATACGCACTCTGCCAGTGATAGCATTTACTGAGAAATAACTTGCATTGTTTTGCAGACTCGAAGTCTTGAAGGTTCAAAAAAGGCTACGAAAATAATTCGTAAGTAAGTTTTGAGTATATGTTATACCTTGTTTAGTAAACCAATTTGTCAAAAACTTTAACTTGTTTTATGGAAGCGTTTTCTGAAAAACTAAGGCAAGACTTTACTGTCTCATACCATAAATGAAAAAATTAGTCATAGGCTTGTTTAGCCCGCTATCAATCATACGAAGATGATTTTATCTGGCCCCAGTTGTCCAAACGATGGATAGCGCTTAGTGCTATCCCGCAGATAAATCACTATCCACTGAATAGCGCAAGTGGTTTCGCTACGACTTATCCACTGGATAGTGATTTATCAGGCAGATAGCGCTATCCATAGTTTGAACAACTGAGGCCTGATGTATTGTATACTAATTCCAACGATAAACTGTTTTGGAGTTTGTTGGCAATGATGAAGACCGTTTTTCCCAAAACTGAGAAAAAACGACTATTTGGCGTTTTAATGTCATACGCTGCTTACAAAATTTTTTCTTTACTCTATAATCAAAATGACATATACCGTAGCCCTAGAAGCTCTTTAATTAGACCTTGAATCCGTTACGCTAGAGTTTCTCTGTTTACTAAAGAATTTACAACAAAATATGTCTTTCTAAGTTGTTGTTTGTATCATTGTGTCATCAATGGATAAATTACTTGAGGGAAGCCTTTCTTTTATGACCCAAACTCGTTTTGCGTTGGATTCTCACAATTGACTAAACCATTATCGGTATTTTTTGCGTTTTCCGTGAAATATTGC
>NC_090896.1:1712500-1715000 GCF_036669925.1 Montipora capricornis | reverse complement strand
TTGTCGGGCACTCTCACGGTGAATCAGTCAGTCGGTGTAGTATAGCACGCCAGCGATATCACTATATACCCGGGAACGTTTGTATGCACGAGAGAGCAAGAAAAGCGAGGAATTGTGTACTTGTGTGACAGGTGAAAGTTGTTTGTTGTAAATCCTTTGTGGCGTACCTTAATTTTGAAATACATCGTTACAATCGGTCAGTCGTTGTGTCAGCCAGTCGATTAAGCATTAAACAAGATAGAGACGTTAGCCAGTCAGCAAGTCAGGCATTGTTCTGAACTTTCAGACAGTTTGCCAGTGAACAGAACATAAACATTCTCTGTTTTGTCAGTCTGTTAGTTAAACAACAATTCCGTCAATAAATCAGTAAAGATAGTCTGTCAGTCAATCAATCAATAAATCAACCTATTAGCCTTTCCTTATCTCAGAGGCATTCTGTAAACCAATCATCAGTCGATGTATAATCGAGCCTGTTAGTCCAAAACGTCCACCAATTTGTCCATAAACCAACCTCTTCATACATACATACATACATACATACATACATACATACATACATACGTACGTACGGACGGACGGACGTACGGACGTACGTACGTACATGCATACATACATACATGATTGATCACTCCCCACAGGGGCTTTTCCGGGCCATTGAAACACAATTACGGCAGAACAGAACATTCAACAACAACTGTTAAGAATCCCAAGCGGGTGGAGTCAAACTAGTTGGCTATTTACTGAGAAGTTGAACCAGGGACTAGTTGGAACAAATTCAATTCAGTGGTCAGAACGTGTCTTGAACCCGGGATTCCTGGATCTCAAGGCAAGCGCCTTAACCATTGGGCCGCACTGCTCCCTTCATACAATCGGTTATTTGTATTGTCCATACATGTGAACTGTGTACTCTTTGGTAACTTCGTAATCAAAACTCCAAACCTGCAAGCCTGAATACTTCAGTTTCGATTAAAAACCCCCGTGCAGAATTTTGGTGCAAACTGAAATGCTCCTGCGCAAATGTTAATGTCTCATAAGCTTCTCTTTTCCTTCAATTCACTGACTCTTTTCGATTCTCAGAACGCTGACGTAGCGGTAGCGCCGTTGACTGTCACAGAAGTTCGTGAAAAGGCCGTGGACTTCATGATTCCATTTATGTATTTTACTGAGGATGTTCTAATCAGGAAACAGACATCAAAAAAAGAAATTGATTATCTGCAGTTCATGAACCCGTTTGAACTCGAAGTATGGGTCTGTACCCTGGCCACCATTGTCATCATCTCGATCTCTGTGTTTATAATCAACTATTATAGTCCGTATGGTTACAAGCAAGGCGACGGCAAAGGTACTTCGGAAGAGTTCAATTATTTCAATAGTCTGTGGTTCTCAGTTGCTTGTATGCTACAACAAGGAGGTGATAACACCCCAAGAAGCTTATCAGGTGAGACTGTAGTCAATCGGTGTTTTAGAATGAAGAAGTAGAAGTAGATGAACTTGTTGATTTCTCAAAACTCAACAAAAACCTGTTTCACATTCGTGCTTGGGTTGAGAAGATGGGTGAGATCAAATTTGGACAGATAGCTGCTTCCAGAGGCGCCCTGACAGGCTGAGGTCGATCTCACCCCAGGGAGAGAATTGTAGACCACCATGAGACTGTATGTGGGGTTGCGGTGTATAAACCATTACCATTACCACAAAAAAGGACACCAGGGGCCCGTTTCTCGAAAGTCCCAAAAACTTTTCGGGCCCGAAAAGCCATTTGTGGAACTGTCAACCACTTGTTTTGGAAAGCCGATCTTTTTAACATGTTTTCAAGCTTATAACTAAAAGAAAAGGGTCGGTTAAGTTTGACGACTTAAATCAAATCCTCTCCGTTCTTGAGATAAAGAAGAAATTGTGACACCCGACAATAACCCGTAAAGTTTCGGGACTTTCGAGAAACGGGCCCCAGGGACCTTAGGCACGCCCGGTGACCTTAACCAGAAATAAAGCGAAAACCATCAGCCTGATGGCAGTAAAAAAACGACAGCTTTATTCCCCCCCCCCCCCCTCCCCCTCCCTCCGCTCACCAGAAATGCGTTTGACGCCATTGTTCTATTCTAAATCATTGTCGTCGTCGTCGAACTCCATTGTGTTGATCATTATCGTCAATCAATGAACATTGCTGCGTATAGTCCGGCCACAATTCACAAGGATGAATTCATTTTCATTTCAAAGACCTGAAACCAAAAAATCAATTTTATATTTCCTTGGATTTCAAAACTACGTTACCAAAACAGTAAGTGACCTACTTTCTAAGGGCGCGTTCGATTGACCCTATTCCGGAATAAGAATACGTGGAGTGATGATTAAAACGGTATGTTTGGCGCGTTTCGAAGCAGCAAGGATAATAAAAACATGTTTAAAATAGCGTTGTAGCGGATGTTTGACAATTTTGATGTGAATTTCCGTAAAAATGAAGGATTTCTAACTTATATTCCATGTATTCTTATTCCGGAATACG
>NC_090896.1:1705000-1707500 GCF_036669925.1 Montipora capricornis | reverse complement strand
TGTGATGAAGGAAATGTTAGCTGTTCACTAGCTCCTGCGAATGAAGTGATTAAGGAATCATGTGTCTCGGAGATACTCAGGGAAAATCCGAGTGATTCTTTGCAGGAGCGCAACTTACGACCTTCCGATGATCAACACGGGTGCTATTTAAGCAATAGAAGACGTTTTCCGTGTTTCCACTGCCTCATCTAAATACTCGGGAAAGTTGGGAGAATTCGAGACAGTTATGAAAACCCGAGACGCAGTCGAGAGTTTGCATAACGGTCGAAAATTCTCCCAACTTCCCCGAGTGTTTAGATGAGGCTATGGAAACCCGGAAAAAGTTCTCTATTGCTTTTATAAAATATTTCTCAAAGATAATTCGACAAATGAAGGAAACAAATGAAGGAAAATTCTTGATTGAAACAGATTTTCTTGATACAACATGCTCATATTTCCTACCAGCCAATCAAAACGCGCGTCTGACAACATATAACCAATCAAAATTCGCGTGATGTCACAGCCGTGTTTCCATACTCTCGTCTAAACACAGCTATTGACCAATGAGAGTGCGCGTATTATCCTAATTATTTTATAAAGGAACACCTGCAATTGTAGTTCCCATGTGTATCCTAAAGCGTCGTGATAGTGAGTGAGATACGATCGACCGAGAGAATGTAGTCCTGAGGGCCGGGATCTCGGTAAGCGGGCTGCAAATCAGTTTACCATATGAACACTTCAGCCCGGTTACCGGGTGGAAATGATACAATGATTACCGAGTTTGTACTTCTCTTTTCTTCGATAATGACGCTCGGAGTAGTTTTATTTGATAGTAACATAAGGTTAAGAGAAGGTTGGACAAAGATAATCGAGAAAGTTTTATTTGTTAGCTTTCACTCCTGAATGATCGGGTTACCAATTTTTATCTCGGAAACCGGCGGGTCTTATTTGCAGGTCGCAGGTCGCGGGTTGCGGGTCATTGTTTCACCAATACAGAAAGTATCCTAAACATTCTTAAAAGCTAACCTTAGGCCTAATAAGGCCTAAACGAAAGTTTTTTTAAAGATGGTTTTTTTTCAAATTCAGTTCAGTGTCATAAATGTGCTTTACTCCTGTACGGGAATTAAAGGTTGTTGCAAAACAAAAGAAAGTTTGAGAAAAAAATAGGTAATAACGTCATTTTGGTGATTTTGCAACTGACGTCCAGAGACACAGATGCCAAGGGCGAAATATTCAAATACTGAATGCCGAACTTAAAACTGAGGAGCGAATGGGAGATCTATTGTTTGTTTCATCCAACATGGCGAACATAAAGTAAAAACCACCGGTACATTTAAATACGTGTTGGAAACAGCTTGTGTTCAAGAAAGTACTATGTATCGGAAACCTCTCCGTCCTCTTCAAATACCGTCTGTATTTTAATCTTTCAGCTTTGTCTCGTCAGCGAATCGGTTTGCAAAGCATGATGGGTGTGTACGTGGTGCTCATCTCTGGGATGGTGATTGCGTTCGTAACACTGTTTGTTGAAAGATACTGGCACAAAAAGGAAATGAAGAAGTCGATTTTGAACAAGGTGGTCATAAGGTTTGTAATTAAGTGACGTCAACGATATCTTCCCTATATCGAGGATTGCAATATGTCATTTTATAAGCGTCGCGAAGTGTCCAATTTAAACCTTAACTTGCAGTTAACGAGAGCGGTGTTATTCTGAAGGTGGGATTTTCGTGACTTTTTATGTTTACTCGAGGAGTAGAGATGGGGGAAACTTCCTGACGTTTATAGCATGTAATGTCAGACACAATTTCTCAAACGAGTCGATAAAGGTAACTGAAGAGGCTATTTGCATAATGGCGTCATTTACAACGAAGACCAGACTGCTTTGAGGTGCTTCTATAAACCGTATTCATAAATGGTGGCCAAGAAACTATTCTTTTTTCTTTGTGCTAATCATCCTCACTAGTCTTACTTTGGAGAAAAAATTCCTTTGAATTTGTTCGTGCTAACGAAGCTAGTAAGGGTGATTAGCATAAAGACAAAAGAATACGGTCTATCGTCTGAAAAATTTAAACAATTGTTTTTTTGTTCCCAGGAGAGAAGAAAAGTTTGAATAACAAAGCATTCTGGTCTTGGCAGTAAAATGACGCTATCATGCAAATCGCCTACTAACTACAGTGGTTGAGGTCTGTTAACAACGGTGTTGCAACGGTGTCACAACGGTGTCAAGCTGTTTCAATTGGAACCGGCTACTTTCCTAAGATCATTGTCAAAGTATGTTGCCAACGAAACCCGGCAAAATCAAATCACTTTACAACGAAGTTTATCTGGTGTGCAATCTAATCTATTTAAGATCGACCAGTCATTTAGCAGAACTCAGTTTTATGCCAGCGTGTCAACAACGTCAAGTGTAACCTAGCACAATTTGATCTAGTTTCACATTGGTGTTAACAGCAGCGAGAAAAATACGTTGTAACAACGAGATGGTCTAATTGCTGCGTGTCGCGGGTCCGGTATAAGTTGTCCT
>NC_090896.1:1695000-1697500 GCF_036669925.1 Montipora capricornis | reverse complement strand
TTTTCTCTCAGGGGTGCAACGTCGCGATATAGAAGGGCGGTGAGGTTCAATATTCGACTGCTGTTTTAAGTAAGTATCTGTTTATTACCACATTTAACCTTTGCGCAAGTTCCTGCTGCCACGTAAAACAAGGAACAAATTGTACCGGTTAGCTTCCTCAGTGCAATCGCATGTCTTAGACCAAGATTAAGCATTCCAGTCGAATCTCCAAACTGTCATGTCTTGGTTATCAAATAGAAATGTTCAATTAGAGATTTTCGATTGAAGTTTCCAGAGCTATAGCGTTTTGCGATTGCAAAATATTAATTCCAAAGAGGACTTGTGTGCAAATTCTCCTAAGTTAACTTGGCTCCCTTACCGACCATTACCAGCTGCTTTTCCTCGGAAAATGAGCCCACAGAGTCTGGGCTCGAGAGAACGGCAGAAATAAAGCCTTTGATTTAACCATGCACATACTAAAAAGATATGAAGGCTTTAGACAAGTTCATGACATTCATAAATACTTTGATGAAATAATGCACCTATCTATGTTATGCCCGAGGGGATGGGGGGTGGGGGGGGGGACCACGAGATTGTGGGAACTTTGAACGTCCTTGCGCGCCCCACGTGGGGAATTTTAGGAAACTTTGAACATAAATGTTGGCCCCGGGATCGGGAAGTTTGAACAATGCTAAAAAATGATGGCCCCAGGGTCGGGGAGTTTGAATAATGTTAAAATGACGAAAACAACCAGGGGTTTGAATGCGGGGAGCTTGGATAGGAATGTTCTGCCATCTTGAAAGTACCCAGAATTCCCAGAAGTTCGAACACGCTTCCACTCCTTCCCGTTGCAATAAAATGGTCAAAAGTGGGGAGGAAAGAACGGTAAGATAAATCTATTTAAAATCATGGCGTAAACAAACCATTGGTTCTTTTTATTGATGTACTTGTAAACAAATACTTCGTTCCCGTCTGTCTCACAGAATTTTTTTTCATGTAATTGCATATTCATGCTATTCTTGTCTTTCTGTGATGCTTGGTTAATCAAGCGCAGCAGTTTATATATTAAACCTCTTTACAGTTGTGTGCTTAGTTACCTGGCCTTTAAATGAAAGTGAGGCTGGTGTTGACCTTGTTATGCTACAGACCTCCCTTCTTTTCATATGTTAATGATGTTGTTTTCATGCTAATTAGTAAGAATTTACATAAGAAAGCCAATGAGGTTTCTATCAAAACAAGGTCAACTCCAGCCTCACTTTCATCCACAGGCCAGGTAACTAAGCACACAACTGTAAAATGGACTATTGTTTTTGCTTTTTATATAAACAACAGGTCCTTTTGGAGTTTGAACAGAATGAAAAAGTATTGGTGGTTCGTGGTGATTACAGTTCTCTTCAGTATCTTTTGAAACAGGCTTTTGAAATCGATGGTGAAATAGTAATCTAAAAATATGAGGCTGATTGGGATGATTTTGTGGATGTCAAGCACATATTCTTTACTTCAGATGGCTTGAAATTCTCGGTCTGGTGGGTAACTTTGAACTCAAAACCTTTCCCCAAGGTGGGGAACTTTTAATTATAATGTTATCCCAAGAGTAAGGCACTTTGCCTCCAAATTTTGTTTCGGATCAAAGTCCCCACCCTATCCAGTGTTCCCCCCCCCCCCCTCGAGCATAACATTGATGAGTGCATAAGTGTTCGTGTATAGTTTGCTCTATATGCCCCACTTGTCACCATTGTATCGGTTTTCTGACGGTTTTGTATGCAGGTTTCGGTTTTGGATGATTTTTACTTTGGTTTTGCTGTTTCTAATATACCCCAATGTCCCCCTCCTGAGACTTGGCTTGATGATTGTCATCATTTTTCCGATATTGCGGGTTACAATTTTTTGCATAAACCAAGAGTCACACGCATTGGTGGAGGTGTTGGCCTTTACATTGGTGACCATTTAAATTACAAAGAACGTCCTGATCTAATTTGTTGAAATTAATAGAACAAAAGAAAAAAAGGTAATTGTCGGCTTAATTTTTTGACCACCTGACTCAAACTTAAATAAATTTCTGTCTGATTTGTACCTAGTACTGGGGAAAATTACCAAAGAAAATAAGCTTGTTTTTTTGTATTTCAGTCAATGAGTGATTGGAATTTAAATCTAATGAATCACCATTGTCATATTTAGCGACAAGCAATTTTTTTTATTTGAATTTTGTTGTTTGTTAGGATGTTTTTCCTACTCCCACTATAATTACGGTGAAAAAAGCTTCATTGATAGATAACATTTTCATGAACGATCCACTTTGTCCTTCAATAAGCGAATTAACAAATTGAGAAGCTAAAATCAAATGTTAAGGCCACTTGGAAAGTTCTCAATGAATTCGTAAATTGAAATAAACGTAAGCATGGTTTACCATCTGTATTTTGGGAAGATTCTCATGAAGTTTCTGATCTAAAAGAAATAGCTTTTTTTTTTGTAAATATTTTACTAACATTGGCCCTAATTTAGGATAAAATTCCTGCATCAG
>NC_090896.1:1687500-1690000 GCF_036669925.1 Montipora capricornis | reverse complement strand
GATTTACGCGGTGAGGTCGGCAGAGAGAGGAGTGCCAGCAGTAAGTTTACAACCCTATTGATTGGGGACTCCATGGTCAAGGATATTCACGGTAAGAAATTAGCGAAAGCAGTAGGGCACCGAGTGGTGGTAAAGTCATTTTCTGGAGCCACAACGAAAGCCATGAGAGATTACTTAAAGCCTAATTTAGAGCTCCAGCCTGATGAAGTGGTGCTACATGTAGGTACAAACGATCTGAAGGCTAAAAACGGCAAAACATCTAAAGAAGTTGCAGAGGCTATTGTTGATCTCGCTAAACAGATAGAGGGGTCTTCCGAAGCTCAAGTCATAGTCTCAGGACTTGTAACACGAAAGGACAAGCTTAATGATAAAGTCTCAGAGGTGAACAAGCACTTGACGAAGTTTTGTCGTCAGAATGATTGGAGATTTATTGAACACAATAATATAAACGAAAAGGGGTTAAACCGTGGAGGTCTACACCTGAATTTTGCAGGTAACAAGCGTATTTTTAAGAATTTTTATCATGGTCTAGCTCATTGAACTTTTACTATGCCTTCCATTAATGCCGTGCCGTTGGAAGGCAACAGTCAGGAGTCATCGAGAAGTCCGACTCAAAATCCTATTGATCGTTCTCGAGTATTGCCCTCCAAACGCGGTTTTAAGCTGGCCTCGCTGAATATAAATAAATTGACCACTCATCTTGATGAACTCAAGATCTTTCTCGTAAGTAACGATATAGATGTTCTCGCAATTAACGAGACTAAACTAAATGAATACATCACCGATAATGAGGTCAGTATCTCTGGTTATGATATAGTTAGACGTGATAGAACTACATATGGAGGTGGGGGCGTTTGCTTTTATGTAAAAAAGTCAATTAACTTTTCGGTGCGCAACGATCTTTGCATGGACAGTCTTGAGAACCTTTGTATTGAAATACGCAAACCTCGCTCTAAATCATTTATTGTTGCTACGTGGTATAGACCACCTAATTCGCTTGTTGGTATATTTTCACCTTTTGAAGAGTTGATTGGGAAATTGGATTCCCTTAATACTGAATTCTACCTTTTAGGGGATCTAAATTGCAATATGGCCGCATCCCAGTTTGACAGCGATACACGCAAATTATTAACTATCACGGATGTTTATGGTCTTCAACAACTCATAACAGAACCAACAAGAATAACCGAAACTTCTGCAACATTGATTGATTTAATTTTTACTAACTGTCCTGACAAGGTGTTATGCTCAGGTGTGCGTCATATTGGCATTAGCGATCACAGCATGGTCTATGTCTATCGAAAATTAGCCATTAATGGACAGAGTAAGGGTCACACTAATATAACCTATAGGAATTTTCGAAGTTTTGACCGTGATAAATTTCGTAGCGATGTTGCATCTCAAGATTGGGATCACATAAACAATTCTTCCAATCCAAATGATATGTGGAATGAATGGAAGGAATCCTTTTTGGCTATTGTTAACAAGCACGCTCCATTGAGAACCACTCGTGTTCGCGCGCGGGGTTCCCCATGGATTACTTCTGAGCTTAAAAAACAGATGCACGATCGAGATATTTTGAAACTCAGAGCAATTAGATCAAAAAATCCTAATGATTGGGTTCACTTTAAAAGACAGCGGAACAAAGTCAATAGTGCGACTAGGCTAGCGAAGCAAGTTTATTATCAAAATATGCTAAACGAGCACAAGGGTGATTCCCGCAAAACCTGGCAGATCATCAATGAGCTGTCTTCCCGAAATTTCGTGGAAACGTCTGTGAAACAACTGAATGTAAATGAGAAATCAGTAACAGCTCCAGCAGAAATAGCGCACGAATTTAATCGTTATTTTGCTACCATTGGCCCGAAACTTGCTAGTGATATTCCTTCTTCAGATGGCAACAGCTATCTGAATTATCTCACTAGCACGGATAAGGAGTTTCAGTTCCGCCCAACCTCCACAAATGAAGTATTTTCACTGCTGAATAAACTGAAAAAATCAAAGGCAGTCGGCCTTGACAAAATTTCTTCTCGACTTATTCGTGAATGTGCGGATCTTATTTGCAAACCGCTGTGCTATATTTTCAATCAGTCATTAAATGTAGGTGTGTTCCCAGACGACTGGAAGTGTGCACGGGTCACTCCACTATTCAAACAAGGGGAACGTGATGACCTAAACAATTACCGCCCAATTTCCGTTATCCCGGTTATAGCCAAAGTGTTCGAAAGAATAGTTTATAACCAATTATATGCGTACCTAACAAAGCATAACGTAATATGTAAATGCCAATCTGGTTTTCGCTCTATTCATTCCACCGTTACGGCTTTACTTGGGGCTACGGATACTTGGGCTTACAACATTGACCGAGGAAAAATAAACGCTGTTGTTTTCCTAGACCTAAAAAAAGCTTTTGATACGGTTAATCACGAGATCCTTTTATCTAAATTAAATAATTACGGCATACATGGCATTTCTTACAACTGGTTTAAGTCCTATTTGG
>NC_090896.1:1667500-1682500 GCF_036669925.1 Montipora capricornis | reverse complement strand
TACATCAAAGATGCATGGTTTTGAGAGGAAAAACATCATGGGTGCAATATTTGTAGACTTAAGTGCTGCATATGACACTGTCAACCACAGGCCTGGGCTCTTATCCTTGAAGTAGCAAAAACAATAAAGAACACCCCGTTCGTCAGAATCATCGGGTCATTATTAGACAACCGCAAGCTTTACGTTGAAATGGAGGGAAAAAAGAGCCGCTGGAGAAGCCAGAAGAACGGGTTACCCCAAGGCTCTGTACTATCTCCAACCCTCTTCACACCAACGACTAGTCAACCTTAAACAACATCAAGAGGTTCATCTATACCGATGATCTCTGTCTTTGCAACGCAAGCAGAATCATTCACCATCATCCAAGAAAGACTCAGTGATGCCCTCAAATCTCTTGCGGTGTACTATGCCAAGTGGTCGCTAAACGCTAACCCAGGGAGTTTCCATCTCAACAAGAGACATGCAAAGACGGAGCTAGAAATTGGATGGAACAATGAGAGGCTCAAGAACAAAAAGCATACTGTGTACCTAGGCGTGAGCTTGGACAGGACACTCTCATTCAAAGAACACGTGCTAAGGCTAAAGAAGAAAATTTCTTGCCGGAATAACCTCCTCAGCAAATTGGCCAACTCGTCATGGGAAGCTGATGCAAAGACTCTGAGATCAACAGCCCTTGCTCTTTGCTACTCAACAGCTGAGTGCTGTGCCCCTGTGTGGAGCAGGTCGTGCCATGCAGGAAAGGTGGATCCCGAACTGAATAGTGCTTGTAGAACTATCACAGAGACATAACGGGCCACCCCACTCCCAACGCTGCACAGACTCTTTAGCATAGCCCTTCCCAGCACACGCAGAGATACGATAGCAAAAGTTGAGAGGTATAAACAGCTCAGTGACCCTCGCCACTCTACAATCACTAGCAAGTAGAATCCCGTCTCCAATCCAGGCACAGTTTTACGACGGTGAAACCGCTCTTCCCAAACCAGCCTGCGACCCAGACTGGAGAAATAGATCAAGAATGACATCAGCCCACCAAACGATGACCAGCCACCCCACCAAGAACACCTGCCAAATGGAACATTTCTTTGCAGGAAGGACTCGGTCACGCTCAACAGAGCACGAGCTAAAGTGGGGAAAACAAATGAAAATATGCACAGGTGGGGATTTGCAAACAGTCCAGAATGTCCCTGTGGCGAGCAAAGTCAGACCATGGACCACATTCTCTGGGGTTGTCCTCAGGGCCCAGTATGCACTGACAAAGACTTGAGGGAGGTCAACAACACAACAGCGCCCTCGCCATGGATCAAGCATTGGCGTGACAAGATATGATGATGACTGTAATGAAAAAGGATACCAAGAGAAAATTCAACGGTACGGAAGACGAAACGCAGCTCAGTTGACAATTATACAGCGCTTTGTTGCTGCCCTACCACACGTACGCAATGCTTGCCTATTTTTAATATTTGGATGTCTTAATTGTTATTAGACGTTTAAGCAAAAACTGCGTATTTCTAGAAAGGAAAATGGCGTCAGTCATTAGACAACCACTGCAACTACGCATGAGTAAAAGTATTCTTACAATACAACCTCGAATCAAGGGACTGGGAAAGAAGTTACTTCCAATCAGCGTTCATTGGAAGTGCCAAGTCAACACAACGCTTAAGGTGTCAGTAAATCCCAAATGACCGCCATTTGTTGGCGCCGCATCGTGGGCCCACGTTTGACGCAAACCCCAATAAAGTATATATTTTCTGAAAACTTAGGAATTGTAGATTACGAAGTGTTATTCAATTAAATGTTGTTCATTTCAACATTTTCGAATATACCGCCGGATTTCCGAAATTACCATGGTTCACTGTTTCTGACACGCATTTAAAATTTGAAAGTCGATCAAATACGCATTCCCCGACACAGCTTTTTACAGGGGCCCTGTCCACACGTATCCGGACATTTTTTTAATCCACAACTTTCCCTTTCCAGATTCAAAAATATTCCTATCCACACGTAGCGTAGTCAAATCGAATTTGTCCGTCCACACGTATCCGAAACGTATCCAAATTCACTCTTTATTAGGGTTCGCGTCAAACGAGGCGGCGCCAACAAATGATGGTCATTTGGGGTATACTGATACTCATATTACACAAGCCGATTTTTAATCTATGTTACACCAGACAACTTTTAACGCAAGTGAAACACGAAAGATTTGTGGGCTCTGAACGTTCATTCTCCCAACTAGTACCATAAAGTTTTTTGTTGGGTAGTCATGAGAATTTGGTGTTATATCAAGATCGCACCTCTTAACCTGATAATAATTTTCATTCTCAATACCTGTCTGACTGACGTTTCATTGAAAATGTAAAGAGAATTTACATACTGATTACTCCTGAGGGTCAAAGGGTTAATTTAACTGTATTAACTCGTGTGATAAAACCAAATCTTCATATTTTGAATCAAGCATTAATTTGTTTTCTTTTGACATCACAGCGGTCGTCGAATTCTTTCCTTCTGCAAAAATGTGTTAAGGAGCAGGAGTGTTTTATTGGTTTTAAACCATGAGGAGAAGCCGAGTGGTTTTAGGCCCGATAAAACACGACCTGCGAATTTATAACGATGTTTCTCGTGACGTCATCCATTGTTATTAGTATGCAAACCAGAACCCAATTGGCTGTTGAAGCAATGATTTCTTTTGTTCCGTGGTTGACAAATTTGAATATCAAAAGAAATGTGACGACAATGTTTGTAAACAAGAAATATCGCTATTGAACGGCTTCAAAAACCGTGCCATTCCACAGAAGCGTGTCCCTTTGGGGTCCGAACAAAGAGTCAAATTGTGAGAGGAGAACATCACTTAGCACACTAAGAATCCTTCTAAGTATGCTTCATATAGAGTGTTTTCACACTCGCGGCCATGTTGGTTTACCTAAACAAAGGAATGGCGGCCATGATGGTGTACCAAACTAATCCTCCGGGAATTGGACTCTATTTTTATGCAAATGCATTCTTTTGTTTCAGTAATCCAATATGGCTGCTGGTCACGTGAGTGAAAACACCCCATTAAAAGCTCATGCACGTTAATCGGTGAGCTGATAGGCTGTTTCGCTCATGAATTATTAATGAGTTTTTGAATGTCATTTGAAAACTGGAGTTAAAAGCAAGAATAGCATCAAAATGTCTCCTTAATGTTTTTGTGTCGAAACCAGGACTGACGGAAAAAAAAATTAAGTTGTCTTTTATCTCTTTAGGACCTTAAGTTGTCTTTTATTTCCTTAGGACCTCGAACGTAGCTCGTTGGAAAATCTAGGATGGAGACTAAGGCCATCCTCAACGTGCTGATTCTAATAAGTTCATTAACACAAAGAGGAAATTCTTCGAATAAACATACCTATGGTAGGTAATTTGCGTGGGTCAAGATTGGTCTTCTTTGTAGCCATTCTTTATGGCGTCACGCGACGCTAGGACAACCAACTACAGATAATAACTGGCCAATGAGATCTTTACACCAATTTTTAGTGGAAGTTATTGGCGCCAAATTCTCGGTAAAGTTTCTTCTTTCAGGTACATATTATTTGCATATCTCCCCGAGGAATGTCTCCTTAGGGGATTAGAGTTTTGAGGGTCTTGAGGGACCTCGGCCACTATTTTGATAAAAATGAATCCAATTAATGTTGGCGTTCTAGCTAAGTGTGAATGTCGCTGGCGTTTTAGCTTGCTCCGGCGTTTGCATTTTCGTTCACGTTTGAACTGGCTTTACTTACGTCATTAGATGCATAAAAGCAATTATTATTCATTTAAAATGTTTCCCCGTTTCTGATTGGTTAAAGCCACACGCATAATTCACCATAACCAGCTGCTGTTCACCAAATTTGGAAAGAAACTTCGTCATATTGAATCAATGACGTCAAAAGTGCAGCCCGCTGCAGATTATTGAACCGTTGACATCAAAATGACGTCAAACGTGCAGCCCGCTGCAAATTATTGAATCGTTGACCGAAAAAAGCTGTGGACGAGATTGTGTTATTTTTGTTGAGCAGAAAAATGGCTGTGAGCGAAGAAAATATTTTGAATGAATAATAAAGCAATTATTGAATTCGGGTTTCGTAGAATATGAAGAACAGGGGTGGATCCAGCATTTTTCGTGACTAGTTTCCACCAAAATAATTTTTTCCATGACACTTGAAACATTTAGTACAACAATTTGCTTTCAATACCTAAAACTTAGCAATTCTTGACTTTTTGGCATTACTAAAAACGATTTTATAAAAAATAATACTTAACACGATCTGTTACCTGTACATAACAAGCAGAAAGCTTAGGTAAGTAAATATTGGTGAGGTATTAGCCATGTTTCCAGACTCCACCACGAGGAGGTTCTCAACGTACAAGCCCAAGGAAAAATAAAATGTTTTGTTCCATGTTTAGTTTTCAGTTCAAAACAAAGAAAAGTTCATTAAATGGCAAAGTGGAATTTGTTAATCATCCCTTGAATCACTGCATAAAATGTTGGCCATTCTCATTCGTCTTGGATGGAGAGACGCAAATAAGTTAATGATTTCATCCAAATCCAAAGGAATGTCCCTATGAGCATGCATAAGCGCCAAACCATTCAATCTCTCTTCTCCCATTGTGGCCCTTAGATAATTCTTAAGATAACGAAGGCAAGATATTGATCTCTCACAGGAACAGGATGTAACAGGAATCGTTGCAAGAATCTTTAGGATGGTGAAGATGTTTGGAAAAGAAACTGGATCAACACTTTTCAAAGTATTGGCAATCTTTTCAGGGATGTCTTCTGCCTTTTCTTTCTTCTCTGTCCATATTCTTTGCCACAACTCCAACTCCGCAGGCAGGCCAACAACATTCGGAAGATCGCGTGCATAGTGATGACAAAACTCTTGAATCTGAGCTTTCCAGGTTGATGGAGTTTTCAGGAGAACAGATGGTATGACAGAAAACCCTTTAAAACACACATAGGCTCCTTGAGGAAATCTTGATTGAAGTTGCTGCAAGCAATGGTCCAAAAACACTTGCGTAAGGTTGATCCGATAGTATGCCTCTGGATTTGATGCAGGGCAGTTGCTACGAAAAATTTGGCGCTGAACAATTCTTGGTCTGCTAGGTTCAAGACCAACTTTCTGGGAAAGTTGCACAGCCTCATCAAACAACCGATGATGATGACCCTCAATGTTCGTCTGCATGTCTTTAAGGGCATTCTGTAGAGTGGTAATTTCCTGCTCGGCCTTGAGAATGTCCATTTCTTCACTTTGCAGCTTAACTGTGGCAGGCCTTGTTAAATTTAGTATATACTTAACAATAACAAGCGTCACAATAAATCCAAAAGTGACAGCATTAAGTAAAGACCGTGCATCATCCCGACTCTTGGGATTCCAAGTACCAGCACGAACAACACCATTCTTATCCTTGTTGAGCTGCACATCTTCTAATGTTGACAAAACTGGGACTAAGAGCTCAACAATTCTATCTAAACCATCAATACGGGCAATCCACCGAGTGCGACAAACGTCAATTAAAATTCTGTGATTGCTGTTGGGTAATAGTTCCTTAATCTTGTCAACAAGATGATGCTGACGCTTAGGCGAGTTACTAAAAAATTCGGAGAGTTTCCTAACAGTACCCATCATATTCTGAACCATCGATAGTGAGCAGGTATCAGCCACGCATAGATTGAGACGGTGATTCATGCAATGAACGTAAATCGCTTTGGGAAACTGATTTTGGATTAATGTTGATGCACCAACGTACCTGCCTGCCATGTTTCCAGCACCATCATAAGATTGACCTCTGCAATTATCCATGGTCAAACCAAGGTCACGCACTGTATTAATTATCAACTCCTTGATTGCGTTACCGGTTGTTTCCTCTCCACAAAGGTAAAAACCAACAAACTCCTCTCGAATATTCTTTGAAGAGTCGACATAACGGAGAACAAGAGACAGGTTTTCTTTGTTGGAAACATCCGCTGCCTCGTCAGCCATAACAGAAAACATTCTGCTTTGTTTAACTTCCGCAATGATCTTTGAAGAAATATAATTCCCCACGGTCTCGATAATCTCGTTCTGTATCGTTTTCGAACGGTAGGTGGCATTTCTTGGCGCATTCTCGAGATGTTCCTTAAGTTTTAAATCGCCACTGTCGATACGGAACTCCAGAAGGGCTTGAAAGTTTCCTTGAAGATTTCTGTCATCAGGGTTGTCATCTCGTTTCCCCCTCAACGGAATGTTGTTTTGACCACAAAAGATTACAGTTTTCACAATCGATTTCATTTTCTCTCTATTTTCATCGATCTGGGCTTGTATCAACCGGTTCAACTGCTGATCAATGGGGGTAGTTTGCCTTCTCATTTCACTCAAGAAATTCTGCATTGCCATAACAGAAAATTTGTGAATTTCTGACTTTCCGCTCGCGTGACTTTCCATCCTGCTACACGCCGTTGTCCAAAATGTAAGCGGGGATCGGAACAGTTTGTCTAATTTGGCGCCATTTCTGCCACACTCCATTCCGAAACAGACACAAGGCAAACAAAACGCACCATCTAAATACTTTGAATAAACAAGCCAAGGGTATTTCACGAGCCATTCCTGTCGAAACTTTCGCTGCTTTCCAGAAGTTTCTTTCGAAGCCGGAAACTCGAACAGCAGATCTGGCTTCCAAACGCTTTCAATAAATCGAAACTTTTCAGCATCGGAAAACGAAGCAATGCCTTTATACACAGTACCGATATCAAACGGTGAACAATCTTCCTTTCGACAAACAGGCTGACGCTCGACCTGCCCTGAAAGTGACGCCATATTGACTAGTTCACGACTAGTGCACCGCAAACGCAGCATCCAATGAGAAGAGAACTTGACTGGTGCACAATCGTGCTCAGCCAATGAAAGAGACTTTTGACTAGTTCACAAGAAACAATTGAAATTTTGCACTAGTGCACATTTTGAGCAAAGGTCTACGGAGGGGGTAGGGGCAAAGGTCAGGTCAGGCGGTCACAATGGAACGCAAGGTGCTGGTCCGCTGGAGGCTGGCAGAAAATGCAGTGCAGTTGAAGTCTGGAATTAACAAATTCTGTTCTGTATTACAATGAAACACCTGCGACGAATTTACATCTTCTAGCATGATTTATTTTTCTTAGTATTTTTTTATTGTTAGATATTTTGACTAGTTTCTGGAAACTAGTTGCACTAGTCTGTATCCAGCCCTGAAGAATTCTGCAGATCTCGGAGGATGTTATCCACCTCTGCCTTCGGCCTTGGTGGATTAACACCCTCCTCGACCTGCAGAATTCTTCATATCCTACTCAGCCTCATTCAATAATTGCTAAGAATATCACACAAGCATGCGCTGACTGAATTTGATGGCGTCATTTGCTTTGTTTTAGGAGTTATTAACGCATCTCCAATTGAATATCATGCAATGACTGTCGCTTTGAACACGTCGTCTTCTTTTGGTAATGTTACAATAACTCGGAAAATATTCAATGTCACAAATGAGTCGAGCTTAATCGACCAAGGTAAGCATCTAGAAGAATTAATACTTTAACCTCGGCGGCTTTTAGCAATTCATTTATTAAGGACGGTGCCTACTAATTCAAAGGTATTTTTGCGCGGTTTACTGAATATGCGGGAAAAGCAGATCTGAAAAAGTGTTATTGAAATCCAAAAAGAAAATTGGGGGTAACCACGCATTTTTCGAAGATAATTAATGAACAATATTTGTAAAAAGTTTTAAAATACAAAGCAATGTATGGTGTTCTTTTCCAAATTGAAGCTCAATTATCTCTGAAAAATGCTTGGTTACCCCCAATTTTCTTTTTGGATACCAAGATCCATTTGCTAAGTTCTGCTTTCTCCGCATAGTTGTGAACCGCACAAATATATCCCTGTATTAATAAGCACTAGCAATAGGAAATCCGAGTATCTCGAGATGCTCAGAACGTATGCGCAATATCAATAGTAGGCACCGTCCTTAAATAGCGTTGATGTGTTTTTAGCTGTAAAACCTAACGGATTTTTCGGCTGTAAAACTATAACACCCCATGAGCCAGTGGAATGCAACCAATTACCATACCGCCTCCGATTGGCAGTGAATATGGCTGGAGGTTTCTTTTAACCAATCACTTAGCAAAGCAATTCAAATCAAGAGCAGTGTACCCTTGACCTAGCCACCCCCACAATGGCCGGAGTGAACGCCACCCAGGCGTCTTGTGTATGCGAGAAAAACTGGTTTTCGTTTGAAGTGTCCCACAAGTGGATAGAACTCGACTGAATAGTGATAAAACGAGTTTTTGCTGAAAAAACGTTTTTGTTTTTGCTTACAGCTTCATTGTTTCTGAACGTTTTAAGTCTTATCGAGGGAAGCTATGCGACAACTCAAGCATGCGCACTATCTACAGTGACAGGCATTCCTCTAATCCGCCTCCATGGAAACATCCAACCATTCGAACCATGCGAAAAGACGTTGCAATTGTCAGCGGGCTATAAAGCCTACGCCCACGCTTCGCTTGACATACTCAATACGTTTCATTGGACAAAAGTTACACTTGTTTTCGATGGTAAGAGCTCTTCTTATGATTAAATGTTTGATGATCAATAAAATGGGTCACGTAGTAGATACTTTCAGAAATCTTTCTGAAATCTCCATCTTTTTTCTTATGACTTTTACTAAACACACTGGTCAGGGACCTGTTTCTCGAAAGTTACGAAACCGTTTTTAGGCGTATTTCGGGAAGCATTTATATTAATGTATCTTCAAACCGAAGCCTTTCCGATGCGTGGGACTTGGCAAGTATGCTGTTTTTCGGGTCTTGAAAAATGTGCTTAAAGACCAGATTTCTAAAACGGATGGATCGTATTTTTTGAGATTAGTTTTCGAGCCCGTAAAGTCATCGAGACGTTTCCGTGAAGTTATCATAAGTTTCACGGAACGTTATCGCGACTTTCGAGAAACGGTCCCAGATCCGCAAACGGCCTTAGACGGTCCAGGGTTGCTAATGTAAAAATAAATACTTCATAATTCAGAAAAAGCGTGAAGAAAGTGTGCAAGAACCTCATATGACATAAATAATTATAGTTTTTTCAGGGACTGAAGGTGTAGGCTGTATACAGAAGTTATAAAAGTATTGTTGGCCTTCATCCTATTCGACTACCATAAAGGAAACCTACTCTCCTAGTAAAAAGTAACTTAAACCAGAGGAAAATGTTCGCCAACAATAGTTTTAGAAAATTTTCCCAGCAGAGTGTTTATATCAGCAGCACGCCACAGTTATTCAAGATGGCGGCGCCCGGCAAATTTGAAAACAAAAAGAAGCGATTCTGAGTTCATTTATCATATCGGCTCAAACGCTTTATTTGAAGACAATTATTTTCTGTGGATGAAAGTTGTTTTTTGTTGTTGTTGTTGTTGTTGTTGTTGTTGTTGTTGTTGTTGTTGGAGTGGAGGCTTCCCTTTAAAACCCCTTTCCTCAGTTGTTCCATGGAAAGACAGCGTTATTTGCAGAATAACTGAAGTACTATCAAGTGACATGGATAACCGTGGATTTGAAAGCGTGTATTCATTGGATGGAGACCTAACCAATGGAATCGTCAATTTATGGATAGGCCATTTCATTTCCACACACGTGTCCAGCAATGCACGTAATTAGATGAAAGCCGGTGTGGGCCAGTGGTTAGGGCGCTTGCCTTGAGATTCGGAGATCCCGGATTCAAGACCCGCTCTGACCACTCGTTGAATTTGATCCTGGTTGTCCCTGGTTCAACTTGCCAACTGCACTTGTAAATAGCCAACTGGTTTGCCTCTGGCCAGTTGGGATTCTTAACAGTTGTAGTTGTTGTGTTCTGTTGTTTCGTTGATTGTTTCATTGGCCCTGAAAAGCCCCTATGGGGAACGGTCAATTAAGTATGTATTAATAATAATAATAATAATAATAATAATAATAATAATAATAATAATAAAGAAAGTTCTTATAGGCGCATTTAAAAATCTCAATGCGCTTACAATAAGGTAAAAGATCCTTTCTTATTTTTTGCATGTAACGTGTACGAATGCTTTTCTTATCTTCATTTATCGGCTGTGGTTCTACCTTCCTTTTTCATTATATTCTCATAGTGTCACAGATTCTCGTGCGGCCTTTTTTCCTTCCCTTCTTCTCTGCCTCACCAATTTTTCACAAAATCGTTTGCAATTTTTCACGGTTTTCTTTTAGAATTTCGTTTACACGAAGCTGGGTACTTCCACGCCATATCCCAGAGTTTAAAGTTTACCGTACAGCTTCTCCAAATTCCTCAGAAAGTTGTGATATCACAAATAATGCAGCAAATTGCGGAACTCGACCCGGATATGATTCTACTGTACACAAGCACGGAAATAATGAAGTCGCTCATGCAAGAGGTAAAATGATATTGATTTAGCTTATATAGAAAATGTCGGCCCCTAAAGGCTGTCAAACTTTGGAACAAATAATGTTAGAACTGGCCATTCCTCAAAAGAACGAACTTAGATTTTTTCTTTGTGGCACGTTCTATCATCATCATCACCCTATTTTTTATCCTCGCGTTTTAGAGTAGCTTTATGTAGCTAATATCTCCGAGCATTTACCCTCCCACTACATACTACAGAGGACAGACAACAACACCGGGAACTAAATGCCCTACTCTTTGCGAATATTGTGTTCGTTCTTTAATGATCCACATGATTATGAAAATTGAAGGGTTGTGAGACGGGGCCTACTGTTTACCGGCCTTATCCGAAAAGACTAGGGAGTCTAACCATTTGCAGATTTCATTACAAAGACAGCACTTTCTCCTCAGTTAGTGTTGGTCCGACCAGAGTCGAATTCACGACCTCGCAGCCCGATGCTCAACCGACTGAGCCACCGCTGCGCTATTCCGACATAAATTTTAAAACCACCGCTATCTCCGGAGCTTTATAAGTAAACTTATTGCGGAAACTTGTTGTCTTTGTCTACTTGCCAACAGAAGCCGTGTAATGTTAAACCTGGATTCAAATGGATCGTTCAGGGGCACGTAATCATCTGTTTTTTCTCCTGAAAGTGTATTGAGATCTCTTTTTTTGAAATGCCTTTTTTGAAGTTTGTTCTATTGGTCGAGTAGAAGTTCGAGTTCAGGCTCTTTGCTATCTATTGTTTCCTTGTGTCCTCAGAAAGTAAACTTTGCTTCACACACTGTCTTTCAATAGCCACGTTGGAGTGGGGGGGGGGGGGGGGAGGGGGATCACAAAGCGATGTGTAGTAGAAATCCCCTCGGGGAAGAAATGGATGCTTGGAGGATGCCATGGGATGAATGGATGCTTAAACTGAGGTAAGCCCTGGAACTGGGAGCTAACGTGGCTTGTAAGAGGTTTGACTTTTTGAAAAACTAATTCCCAATTACCTTCATTAATCAATACTTTACCTTGCTTGTGTTCCGTTTCATTTTGCCCTTTAGGCTCCTATGAACTTGACCTGTCTCGAAAACAGCGTCGTTCTCTCTATGAAGCTTCAATTTATCCAAGACAAAGCTAGCGCAGAATTGAGAACTGCTCCTGGATTTAACGACAAGGTATGTTACTTCCATTTGGAATATTTCTCTTGTCGAGGATCCCCTATAACATACAGTACATCTCGGCATTGATGTGATAATGTTATTTTTGTATCATCGCAGGAAACAGTCGGCCTCGCTTACGATGCCATCCAAGTTGTTAGGCAAGCAATGAGCACACATCCATGTTCTTCAATTAATGGATCTTCTGTTTCTTTGCAAGATAGACATGATATGTTGGAGTGCATGAAAAAGGTAGAGTGAAATGAGAACTGAGGCTACATTCACACGGCACCGGACGAATTTTCGACGGGTTGAAAATTCATACACTTAGGGGTTCCGTTCACACGGAACCAAGCTAAACGTAGGGAAATTTAGACGCTTCGCCGTTCAAAAATTTGAACGCCAAAATCGGGGACGAATTTTTAGCCGGTGGGGTCGAAAATTTGACCGGCGCGCTCTTAACACGTCTGAACACCATAAACGTCCAGTTGTTTTCACGGTAAAGTCTTGGTTACGTCGGTTACGTGAATGCGAGAATTTGGTTTATCAACGGAGTTGATAAGTCCGATTCGCTCTGACGAAGGGCTAACGCTCGAAACGTCAGCTTTTAGAATCTCTGTACGGTGGTCAATTTACATTATCAACTCCGTTGATAAACCAAATTTTTGTATACTACTTCCCCACCGACGCAGCACCACAGTTTCTTTAGAAACTACCCCTTCATTTACGTGAATGCGAGGCTGCTCAGCTGGAAGAAGAAACATGGAGGCTGCCATCTTAATCGCTCTTCTCGGAAACATCACGGTGTTGATGGAAAATACTATCAAAACCAGTAGAGTGGTAAAACCGCCGTTGGAAATTTGAATCCGAAGCGGTTTAATTCTAAACACGTGATCTTAAACAGATTGTCATGTGATCCGCAGAATAATGTCATGTGATCAGAAAATTTGTACTCCACGTGCTTGCTCATAAACAGCGGCGAACGAAAAGATGGATTTACAAGTGAAAGTTCACCATAATCAGAGAGTGGAAAAGTTATTTTTCTCAACATTATCTTTTGACCCGCCTAAAAAAGAAAGTCTTGTCTACGAGCTAAAACTGAGAATTCCAAAACTGAATAAGATGACGGCCCAGATGATCTTGGAATATTTGGATGATGAAGGTGACTACTGCGTGTTGGGAGACGATAAACTGTCATTTCAAGAAATGTTAAACTGCGCAAAGGTCACTGGTTCAGCTGATTCCATCTGCTACAGATTAAACCTCAAAATAACGGCAGCAGAACAGTCACCTGTCGAAGAATTGCCCTCCAGCATTTCCTCTCGTCCAAATCGTGCCACTGGGGCGCGACATAGTAGAAAAAAACAAGAAGACGCCTTAAGGCGTTTACGCGGGATGTATTGGTTTAGTAAGAATTATGTTGAATGGCGTTGGAAGGTTGAGAAGTGTATCAACAACAAATGTGTACAGGAAAGAGGGAGATTTTGAGTACTTCAGACGAAGAAGACATGATGAGAATGAAGTGAGCGTGAATACCTTAAATAATAGTTGTGGTTGCAGGGAGAATAGTGGTAAACTACCCTTTCCGGGAGAAATGAGTGTGGTGTGTGTGTCCGGACCGTTCATGAGACTAATTTACCATGGGAAACATCCATACGCAAGGGAGAAAAGGCACTGAGGTTTGTCATTTACTTCAACATGAAACCGCTATTTTAGCTGTGGTGCGAAAAAGTAGCCTCTGCCGACAAAGGATTTTTTCATGTTCTTGACCGCATTGGTTGAGTATTGTGTGAGCGTTGTGTACTAGGAGATAGAGTTGTAGCAATTTCTTTATTCGCGCAAAAGTCAAAATTTTGCTTAGGAATTGCGTGACGAATTGCGGGCATTGAAGGGTTGTTGGAAGAGGCTACTTTTCGCAAGGTAGCTCACACTGTGAAAATGTAGCCTTTGCTCGGCGGGTATTTGTGCTGTTGAGAAAGATTGACGTTGATATGAGGGAAAAATGTGGTGTAACTCTTTGTAACAACTGTATACCTAGCCTCCCACGCAGACGTTCTTAGGCTTGTCTTGCATGAAATAGAAGAAAAACTTAGATATCTTCGTGCAAATCAGTATGGGAAAAAAGTTGATTGCTTTTTGAGTAGTTTTACATTTGATTTGGTTGGAGGGGGCTTCTGTCTATTAAATCTTGTTTCAGACTGTAGCACAGTTCTAAAGCAAACAGAACGTTGATTAATATAGAGGGATTATCAACGGCTATCGAAACACAACACCACTAATAGTTTGTAACATAAACAGAACGTGGATTACATTGTAAATATAAGTGTTTTTAACGATGAGTGTTATTCAAATTGGAGTTAACCATCACTTTGCTGAGATAATGTCAGTAATGACATTTTTTAGGTCTTATATTTGATACATTTGATTATTCTTTTAATATCGTCTATAGTTTTATATGACGACAATAATTGAGTTGTAATAATTTTGCTCTCTGTCTCTTGGATGGAGTGAGTAGAAGATAAGTGTTTCCATGAAAGACTTACATTTATGGATGGTCTTTTACTGAGACAATGTCAGTTATAACATTTTTTTTTTGGCTGTCATAATTGAAAGCGATGTTTTGAAGATTCATCATTGCCTCTTTAATATTGAACTACACATATTCTGACCGAACTCTCACGGGTTAAATGGGTGGTCCTCTGACGTGTTCCGCATTGCTGACATTTTGTTGAGGATGAAGACAGATCAGTCAAGCGTTTGTTACAAACGGTGCAAGGACTAAACAAGGTTAATCTGCTGATAAACTTGAAGTCTGGAACAGTAATCTCTTGCTCTGGAGTGACACTGGGGAGATAAAACAAAAATCCTGTGTTTGTAACCATATTTTGAGCAATGAATCTGTTAAGGACTAATACACTAGAAGATGAATCACACACAAAGGTCCCTTTGCTACTTAAAGCAAAACTTACATCAATATTACCACCATATATGTTAAGAGCATGGGGCAGTTCACTAACTTTTGCATTCCCTTTACCAATGTCCTCAAAAAATGCACTTCCACATTCAACAATAGCATGTAATGTATCAGACTTCCAATACCTGCAGGGCTTAAGAACAGAAAAACAAATACCATAAAAAGCTATAGCAGAGCTTTTTGTCACAGTGCCAATATTCATAGTATTATCATTACTAGGAATATCTGTCTCTAAACTGCAGAGAGGTAGATTATCAGTCTGAGAGTCTTCCTGGAAGGTTTTGCATTTGGTTAAATTTCTTTGCATAAAAATGTTCACTGAGAGATTATTGGTGTCTTTGTGCACGGTTTTATAAATGCCTGAATTTGATTGCAACAGTGGGCTATCAAGTTTATGTTCTTTATTACCATCTTGCTGAAAGGGATTGCACATGACTGAATTTGGTACTACAGTATTGTTCACTACAATTGCAGTCTTTT
>NC_090896.1:1647500-1660000 GCF_036669925.1 Montipora capricornis | reverse complement strand
TATGTATGCGGACGATACAACAATTTATGTAATAGGTGACACTGTTGATGAGATCGTTCTTGTTTTACAAGAGGTTCTTGACCAGGTGTATACCTGGTGCCTTATGAATAGACTGATTACTCACGAGGGTAAATCTGAGGCAATGATTTTGAGCATTAATTCCTCCATTGGTCCTTTGAAACCTCTGAAGTTGGGTGAGGATTTTATTCAGTACATATCCTCTACTGCTTGTCTCGGGGTTACCATCGATGATAAACTGTCTTGGTCTCAGCATATTAAATCAATTTGTATGTCATTCAATAGTAAAGTTAAAATGCTGAGACGTATAAGTTTTTTACCCAAATCTATGCTAGAAACTCTGTACTTTAAGACTGTAATTTCAAGTGTCCTCTATGGGGTTGTGGTTTGGGGCTCTGGCTCCAAATTTAAAGAATTAGAATGGATACATATTAGAGCTGCTAGACTAATTCATAAGTTGCCAAAGGGCATGACTGATGAAGATATTTTAGCAAGAGCGGGGTGGATGCCTCTTGAATATTTTTATAAATTTCGTATTTTAATGATTACTCATAAGGCTTTTTATAATTTAGGTTTAGAGGAAATAAATTCATTAGTTGTTAGGACCTGTAAGAGCTATAATCTTAGGAAATCTTTAAATATTTTAGTTAATAGACCAAACACTGAGCTCGGTCGTAATTCCTTTGTACACAGGGCTGCAATCGCCTGGAATTCCCTGTCTGATAGTGTAAGATCTTTTTCTAATCAAACAGGCTTTAAAAATGGACTGAAGCAGTTAAAACATACTGTTATGAATATCACTTTTGAAAAAGACAGCTCAGTAGTTTATAATAAGTATGCCGATTTTTATTATTATTAATACATATTTTATGCTTTATTTATTTTTAGCGATTATTTATCTTATTTATCTAAAGTATAATCACTACCATATGTATGTATTGTTAATTTTATTACAGTAGGTCCACATCAGCTGTAAAGTTGCTTTTTTTTCCTCTTGACCTGCTTTACTAAATAAAGTTATGTATGTATGTATGTATGTATGTATGTATGTATGTATTACAATCAGAATTACAAAAGCTATAAGTAAATATTTATGATAAAGGTACTGAACTCCAAAACACTGTATCATTTTTTCTTACAGATTGTAACGATTGTAATAAATTGAAAATTAAACAAACTTTTTGAGCAAAGTTCTGACTCAAATAGTCACTCGAACTTCAATGATCTTGGATCGCTTGTTGTTAATATTGTCATAGTGTAAGTGGTCCGCCAAGAATAGCCTGTTCCAGGCTCCCAGATTGTCGAGAAAACCAAATCAACTGGGTATGAAAAACGAGTGGGGGCTTGGGTCGAGGAGCCCCACTCCTTTTTCATACGCAGTTTTTTTCGTTTTCCTGACTATCTGGGAGCCTGGAACAGGTAGCCTAGAATAGCTATGCTAACTGTGGGCTATTGTGGTCTTGTTTGTATAATAATGATTTTTTTTTTGTAAATAAAGTGAAAATCCCTCAGTTGGTAAATTTTTTGTTTCTTGTTTCATGAAACCAGGATGCACCGTTCTTCTTTGCCAATAAGAAAGAGGATGGTACAGTTGACTATGTAGGCTATTGCATGGACCTGTTAAATGAACTGGCCAGGACACTTCATTTTACGTACGAAATGTACGTTGTACCAGATGAAAAATATGGCGCTTTGACAAAAAATGGGACTTGGAACGGGATGATTGGAGAGCTGGATAGAAAGGTGTGTAAAATTTGATGACTTGTGAATCGCTCAGTAATCTTTTAGTCAGTGAAACCGTTAGTCAATTGAACAGTCAGTCAATAAGTTTATCACTCAATCAGACAATGAATCAGTCATTCAATCAGTTTAAGTTAGCTCTTAGAGACTATTCACTCAGTTTGTCATCGTCGGTCAATCAGAGCCAGTCAGTCGGCTGTTCATTTGTCGGGCACTCTCACGGTGAATCAGTCAGTCGGTGTAGTATAGCACGCCAGCGATATCGCTATATACCCGGGAACTTTTGTATGCACGAGAGAGCAAGAAATTGTGTACTTGTGTGATAGATGAAAGTTGTTTGTTGTAAAGCCTTTGTGGCGTACCTTAATTTTGAAATACATCGTTACAGTCGGTCAGTCGTTGTGTTAGCGAGTCGATTAAGGACTAAACAAGATAGAGACGTTAGCCAGTCAGCAAGTCAGGCATTGTTCTGAACTTTCAGTCAGTTTGCCAGTGAACAGAACAGAAACAATCTCGGTTTGTCATTCTGTTAGTTAAACAACAATTCCGTCAATAAAACAGTAAAGATAGTCTGTCAGTCAATCAATCAATAAATCAACCTATTAGCCTTTCCTTATCTCAGAGGCATTCTGTAAACCAATCATCAGTCGGTGCATAATCGAGCCTGTTAGTCCAAAACGTCCCCCAATTTGTCCATAAACCAGCCTGTTCATACATACATACGTACGTACGTACGTACGTACATACATACATACATACATACATACATGATTGACCACTCCCCACAGGGGCTTTTCCGGGCCATTGAAACACAATTACGGCAGAACAGGTTACTTCGTAATTAAAACTCCAAACCTGCAAGCCTGAATACTTCAGTTTCGATTAAAAACCCCCGTGCAGAATTTTGGTGCAAACTGAAATGCTCCTGTGCAAATGTTAATGTCTCATAAGCTTCTCTTTTCCTTCAATTCACTGACTCTTGTCGATTCTCAGAACGCTGACGTAGCGGTAGCGCCGTTGACTATCACAGAAGTTCGTGAAAAGGCCGTGGACTTCATGATGCCATTTATGTATTTTACTGAGGATGTTCTAATCAGGAAACAGACATCAAAAAAAGAAACTGAATATCTGCAGTTCATGAACCCGTTTGAAGTCGAAGTATGGGTCTGTACCCTGGCCACCATTGTCATCATCTCGATCTCTGTGTTTATAATCAACTATTATAGTCCGTATGGTTACAAGCATGACGACGGCAAAGGTACTTCGGAAGAGTTCAATTATTTCAATAGTCTGTGGTTCTCAGTTGCTTGTATGCTACAACAAGGAGGTGATAACACCCCAAGAAGCTTATCAGGTGAGACTGTAGTCAATCGGTGTTTTAGAATGAAGAAGTAGAAGTAGATGAACATGTTGATTTCTCAAATCTCAACAAAAACCTTTATAAAATATGGTGTGTTCTCTTTTCACATTCATGCTTGGGTTGAGAAGGTGGGTGAGATCAACTTTGGACAGATAGCTGCTTCCAGAGGCACCCTGACAGGCTGAGGTCGATCTCACCCCAGAGAGAGAATTGTAGACCACCATGAGACTGTTTGTGGGGTTGCGGTGTATAAACCATTACCATTACCACAAAAAAGGGCACCAAAACCTTTTCGGGCCCGAAAAGTCATTTGTGGAACTGCCAACCACTTGTTTTGGAAAGCCGATATTTTTAACATGTTTTCAAGCTTATAACTAAAAGAAAAGGGTCTGTGAAGTTTGACGACTTAAATCAAATCCTCTCCGTTCTTGAGATACAGAAGAAATTGTGGCACCCGACAATGGCCCGTAAAATTTCGGGACTTTCGAGAAACGGGCCCCAGGGACCTTAGGCACGCCCGGCGACGTTAACCAGAAATAAAGCGAAAACCATCAGCCTGATGTCAGTAAAAAAACGACAGCTTTATTTCCCCCCCCCCCCCCCTCCCCTCACCAGAAATGCGTTTGACGCCATTGTTCTATTCTAAATCATCGCCGTCGTCGTCAAACTCCAATAGGGAGCTTACGAAACGACGACGCCGACGGCAACGACGACGCTACAAAACAATAGCTTTATTGAGGAAAAACAATGGCCCTGCACGCTCTGCACGTGCGTTTTACATTTTGGTACATTTCTTTGCCGTCATCTCGACGTGAAATGACCAAATTCAAGGTTCTGTGGAGGACGTTAGCACATGACGATGAATTTTCAGTTCTCTCTCTACGCTTCCAACCGAGTCATATCAGTTTAATTCCTCGACAGTTACTACATATTTTTAACGCGAAACGCCATGAAATAGTTTCGTAGTGATATGAATAACGCGAACTTGTATTTTTAAATGAAGTCCTCGTAGCCGTCCTCGTCGTCGTTTCGTAAGCTCCCTATTGTGTTGATCATTATCGTCAATCAATGAACATTGCTTCATACAGTCCGGCCACAATTCACAAGGATGAATTCATTGTCATTTCAAAGACCTTTAAAGTGCTACTGTAACCAAAAAATCAATTTTTATATTTCTTTGGATTTCAAAACTACGTTACCAAAACAGTAAGTGACCTACTTTCTAAGCCTTGATTTAAAAAAGATACCTGTTAATTTTAACTGGAATTTTCCTATTGAATGGTTCGCCATTAAGGTAAACTCTGCTAAGAGCCTAGAAGGCCCATCAGGCCGGCGCTTATCTCGGATTACTGTAGTACTGTACTATTACTGTACTGTACTCCCCCCTGGATGGGATGCCAGTCCATCGCAGGGTTACCCCCGGCATTAAATTCGCCGGTACCCATTTATAGACCTGGGTGGAGAGAGGCACCGTGAGAGTAAAGTGTCTTGCCCAAGAACGCAACACAATGTCCCTGGCCAGGACCCGAACCCGGACCGCGCCTCCCATTACTAACTTTAAAATCTTGAGAGCGCTGGGTCGAGGAGGAAATGACGTCAGTTTCAATAGTTTGAGAAGGCGATGTGTGTGTACACGGCTGAATTGATATGCAGCACGGGAGTTTCAGGCTTCCAGACTTTTAAACTCGTGTTTTGCATATATAATAGGGAGTGAATGACGTCACTTTTCCCTAGACCCCATCCTCTGAGGTCAGTTTTGAACGTGACTAATGGCTGACCGTGATATTCAACACTTACACTCAAAGTAAACAGGCTATGGGTAAAAATCAAAGCCCAAAATTTTGCCAGTCAAGTGTTTAACGATCATGCACACTTTCAAAATCTGATGGAAAAAAGGAAGTGGTTTTTTGATTATAGAAAACCCGTTCGTTCGCTCGTACGAATGATTAGAAACTTGACATTTTTCTCAAGTTTTTAAGGTGTTTTTGACCTTCCTATAACCTTCAAATTTTCCCATTTTGAAGGGACGGCAAACGGAAATTTTTATTTATTTTTATCATTATTAAATCTTATTTAAAGTAAACAAAAAAGTCCAAGCTGCTTCTTGTCTTAAACTTTGAAAATGATCCCTTTGTCTTCATTTAATTTTTGTCGTAGAACTTGCTCCTTAGTTGTGACGAAAGACAAGAATAATCTTAAATTGGAGAATAAGTTTTGTTATTATATGGCAAGCAATTCTCAGGCTAAATCGAGCACTTTGATTGGACTGTTTTTGGTCGGGATTTTACAGTACGGACCATTACCATGGAAACAGTCCGTTTCCGTATTTTTTCTCTCTTTCCCGGAAAATTCAAGTTGAGCGAAACACAAAACTTTTTAAAAAGGGGAATTTAATTTTTTCATCACAACAATACAATTACAGCAGGTGAAGTTTAGTTTTACATATTAAAGGTTACCGTTCAAAGTTCTCTGATGGACGACGAAGATTATGAACATCCACCAAGCGGAGAAGAAACGATGCCATATAGTAAACAACTTACTAACCTCACTTGCTTGGGACCGTATACGTACAGGGGAATATTGGCCCTCGGTCGTTTTTGTCGTCGGTCCGTACGGCCATGAACTCCAGCCAATATTCCCCACGCGCTCGGTCAGTAAAAGGTTATTGATTTTTTGCAAACAAAAAATTATGCTCGTTGATTGCCTTTTTTTGCAAACAGGAACCGTACTCTCGTCTTACTTTTCTTCTTTTTTCTAGGCCGTATTCTTGCAGGTTGTTATTGGTTTTGCATTCTCATCTGGGTTTCTACATACACTGCGAATCTAGCAGCTTTCTTCACCGTAAAGAACGCTGAGCATCCTATTGGTAATCTCGAGGACATCGTCAAGACTTCCTACCAGGTTGGAGTCCTCGATTCGTCCAGTACCCGTGCCTCTTTCCAGTTGAGCACATACGACTTGCACCAAAAGATCTGGTCGAGAATGGAGCGAGACGGTACCTTACTGAAAAGTGTCGAGGAAGGTGTCCGATGGGTGAGGGAGAAGGATAAATTTGTGTTCATTTCCGACGGACCGATGCTCCAGCATATTGCTAACCAACCACCATGTGATCTCAAATTAGGTAAGACACGTTGCCGGTAAAATCCGTTCTCAGGTTGAATCCGTTTTAATCTAGGTTAAATAGGTGATCCTCTTTTTACCGAGGTTGAATATCATATGCACTCACATCGATTGAAGAAACTTTTTTGGAGCCTAAATTAAGGCTAGAGAAAAATTAGGATCAGGTTAGGATTAGTTTTGGTTATTATACACAGATATTAATTGATTAATCATAGAAAAGTAAATGTTGAAAAGACATGGTTGAGTTGAGTATGTTCGTTGTGGTGTAATGGTGAAGACACGGTACTACAGATTTGGAGGGTGCGAGTTCGAATACCGGTAAGTGGATATTACAGTTATTTGTCCCCTTACTATGTTGTTTGAATAGAGAAACCGATAAGATGATACCAAAGAAAATGTGTTGAGATGCGTAATACAGAGCTTGAGGAGCGAAGGTATAAGTAAACTTTTTAGAGGGGGTTAAATCTATAGGTTGAGTGCATAATTCATCCTACAATTGTAGGGAAAATGCGGATCACGAATTTAACCTAGGTTAAAACGGATTCAACCTGAGAACGGATTTTACCTGCAACAAGACACATCTAAGTACGTTCATCTTACTAGCAGAGATGTGTCTTTGTCTGCACCTCGAGGGCCACAGTAACTTTCACGAGCGCTTCAAAGGGTGAGAACGTATGAGAGTTGAGTGTATTTGTGCTCTTGGTCATTTTCTTCTGTTAAACCTTGCACCACGTATGTCGAACGCTATTTTCTTTTAGATTATAAGGTGAGGACAGCACCATCAAATTTATCTGGACAAGTTAAGCAATTGTCCCTTATAGACACCTGCAAAATTCAGTCAGCTTCAACGGGGTTCGAACCCAAAACCTTCCTGTTGCCGGTGCATTGCTCCGGCTACCAACTGACTGAGCTATGAAGCAGCTCAGTTGGGACCAGGTCCATTTTTTTGGCTCATGTGTTCGTGTTCCCGTGAAAGGACAGAGGAATGAGGAAGAAAAATGTATAGTTGAAGAGTGCCTTCAAAGCTCAGCTCGTAGAGCATTGCACCAGCATCGCAGATCCGGGGCAACCGCGTGCAAACCCAACGCCCTAACCACTGGACTACACTGCCGCTTACATACATTACATACATTAACTTAAAAAAGCACGTGCACCTATTCACAATACTTACTACATTATACTTAGACTCACTAGAATCAGTTACACTCATTTACTCTCAATAACTTACAATACTTTCTTTTACATAACTTACAATAACTCCATTTCGCCAGAGGGTCATTTCCATCTTTCGTCCATAACCCGCACTTCAAATATACATTTCTTTCAATATCAGATGTAGCCCCTTTAGAGCGAGTTTCATCGAGTGTCGTAAAACCAAAACCAAAGTAATTACTTTGGCCAATCAAAAAGGACGGAGACAGTCCAGTAAACCAATCAAAACTCGACGTAAGTACACGTAGCCGACACATAGCGCGGAAAAATGTAACTCTTGATACTAGTGGTGTTCAGTTTCACATTTCAACAAAGAGGGAGTCATTTCAAAATCATTAATCAATCTGTTCTTTTTCAGTGACGGGGTTAACTACCTCAAAAGGTCTCTCGTTCGCGTTCCAAGCCAATTCACCTTACGTAACTGATTTTACACTTGCTACTTTGCGACTTCATGAAAATTACTTCCTTGATGGGCTCAAGCGCAAATGGTGGGATACAGCGAACAACTGTCCAGAGGAAGAAGTTGCAAGTAAGAATAAAATAGATACACAATGTTACATGTGATGAAGGAAATGTTAGCTGTTCACTCCTGCGAATAAAGTGCTTAAGGAATCATACGATTCGGAGATACGCAGGGGAGAATCCGACTGATTGTTTGCAGGAGCGCAACTTACGACCTTCAGATGATCAACACGGGTGCTATTTAAGCAATAGAAGACGTTTTCCGTGTTTCCACAGCCTCATCTAAACACTCCGAGAAGTTGGGGGAATTCTCGACAGTTATGCAAACCCTCGACTGCGTCTTGGGTTGTCATGACTGTCTCTAAACACGAGGGGGAGTTGGGAGAATTCGAGACAGTTATGAAAACCATAACTTGCATAACTGTCGAGAATTCTCCCAACTTTCCCGAGTGTTTAGATGAGGCTATGAAAACACGGAAAAAGTATATAATTCGACAAATGAAGGAAACAAACGAAGGAAAATTCTTGATTCTTCGATAATGACGCTCGGAATAGTTTTAAATGATATTAACGTAAGGTTAAGAGAAGGTTGGACAAAGAAAATCGAGAAATTTTATTTGTTAGCTTTCACGCCTGAATGATCGGGTCACCAATTTTCATTTCGGAAACCGGGCTCAAATTTGTCAAATGAACAGAAAGCCTATGAAGCGGACCTAAGAAGGACTGTGTGGGATGACATTCTGAACAGAAGAGGGAGGAGAGGAACTGGACTACATCCATCCGAGCGATCGTACCTCATTTAGTTATGATATGACTCCTGGGATGCAATCATTTACGAATCCGTAAACGGAAGCTGGTAGGTCTTAAATTGAACTTAAAGAGAACATCCACTTCAACAAAAGAATAACTTTAAATCACAGGAAATAACCGTTACAGTCAAGTCAGTCTGGTGTATTTTCAAAGAAAGTGTTTGTATCCGAAATAAATAAGTTTTAGAATCGCCTGTTTTTGTTTTCAAATTTTGCGGACGTCGCTATCTTGAATAATTGTGACCTGTTACGGTTTCCCTATTGTTTTTAGACAAAACATGTGTGTTAAAACAGTAGGCCAACCGTAACAAGTCACAATATTCAAGATGGTTGCGCCCGCGAAATATTGAAAGTGGAAATAAACGATTTTTAAATTAACTTTTCTTGATATAAACACTGTTTTAAAAACAAATTTCGAACAAATTTGTTTTGAACAATTTCCTTCGGTTTAAACGTTCCTTAAACTTGGGCGCAAAACGAATTTACGAAACACCAGACACATGATATTATGTCCTCTTTGCACACCATAGGACATTTTCAAATAATTTATTGTTTCACAGAGATTATTCGTTAGACACAGCCACTTGGGCTTGATAAGGGAAGTCATAGTAACGTGCGCGCGCAGCCTCTTTTTGGTAGGCTCCTTTCTTGTGTACGTCATAAATGAGCAATACGATCAATCGGCAGCCTGAACCCTTTGTAGTTTTCTTATCGCGTCTTCGAGGCTCTCACTAATGAGAAATAAGCCAGTTGTCTTTCACTTAGCGTAAAGAACATAGAAAAACGCTTTTTTTACGCTCGTTATCTAGGCATAAATACAACTAAAACATTGTATGGAAGTATACTAGGTGACTTTGCTCACGTCGTCCAGCTGAGAACGATAACTAACGGAAGAAGTCAATCTTAGTTCTCCTCATCCTTTGCATTACTTCTAATCTTCAGCTTTTTTAAGAATCTGTCATCATCTACGAGACCTTTATGAAGGGATTCTTTTCGACGATTTAAATTCGGTTTTTCTTCACCCTCGTCAGCCGCTCGTATCGCACTTTCATCTTCCTCGATCGTTATTTCCGTTTCTGATTTCGTATCTTGGCTATTTGATGATTCCAAACATCGGAAGTATTCATTTTCTTCGTCCATCTCCACGGAATTCCGAGGCAACTTTAAGCATGTTATTGATTCCTCTTCTTCGAGGCTGCCCATTTCTGTCTTTTTCCAGTTCGAGACTCGTGGGTATTCGGAAAACGACCGCATACTCCGACAAGGAATCGGACCTTTGACCTTCGGATTACAAGTTCGACTAGATTCATTCTGTAAATGTCTGCACCGCTTCAACCTTTTAGCAATAGACCATATTCGTATTCTCGGTATTGGACTGGAACTAGCTTGCAATGGAGGCTAATACGGGGGAATCTTTTCAAATGCAAATACTTTCTGATATATTCCCCGGCATTAGCCTACATTGCACGCTAGTTCCAGTCCAATACCGAGAATACGAATATGGTCTATTCATTTCAGCAAGATCTGACATATCAGAGCACCTTAAATAGACCTTATTCACGATAGCTGCCATGTTGGATTTGCTAATATCATGCAAATTAGCTACACACTTCTTAGGGGGCAAACAACACAAGTTCGATAGGTTATAACGAACACCTTAGCCCCACAGATGATTTGTTTCACATTCATTGAATGTTTATCACCTAAGCAGTAAAATACAATCATTACACAAGTTACTTCGACGTTTTTTTAGTGAAAAATGAGCAGATAACGAAGAAGAAAGTCAAAATGTCAAAGGCAATCAAGAGATATAAAAATTTTATGAAAGGTACTTAATTCTAAATACTAAAATGTACTTTTAGCAATGTTATTTCAATATTTCGTTGAGCCGATTTTCCGCAATTTGCTTTTTCTTTAATGTTTGCCCCCCAGCATGACACATGGCTAATTTCTGTGACAATATGAAAACCAACATAACGGCTATCGTGAATAAGGCCTATTGATTTGAGAGCCAAGAATGGCAAAGACACGTGATTACCCTGGGGTGTTGGTTGCGTCCCTTACACATTAAACGATGCTTGGTTGATAGAAGAGAAAATATGAATAACTAAATAGTCAACATGAGAAAAATATGTCCTCTTACTTTATTAGGGTTAAATATTTTAAAGTGTTTTTTTTTTTCAAATTCAGTTCAGTGTCATAGATGTGCTTTACTCCTGTACGTGAATTAAAGGTTGTTGTAAAACAAAAGAAACTTTGAAAAAAAAAGATAATAACGTCATTTTGGTGATTTTGCAACTGACCTCCAGAGACACAGATGGCAAGAGCGAAATATTCAAATACTGGATGCCGAACGTGAAACTGAGAAGCGAATGGGAGATCTATTGTTTGTTTCATCCAACATGGCGAACATAAAGTAAAAACCCGGCAACTGTACATTTAAATACGTGTTGGAAACGGCTTGTGTTCAAGAAAGTACTATGTATCGGAAACCTCTCCGTCCTCTTCAAATACCGTCTGTATTTTAATCTTTCAGCTTTGTCTCGTCAGCGAATCGGTTTGCAAAGCATGATGGGTGTGTACGTGGTGCTCATCTCTGGGATGGTGATTGCGTTCGTAACACTGTTTGTTGAAAGATACTGGCACAAAAAGGAAATCAAGAAGTCGATTTTGAACAAGGTGGTCATAAGGTTTGTAATAATGTGACGTCAACGATATCTTCCCTATGTCGAGGATTGCAATATGTCCTTTTTATACGCGTCGCGAAGTGTCCAATTTAAACCTAAACTTGCAGTTAACGAGAGCGGTGTTATTCTGAAGGTGGGATTTTCGTTACTTTTTATGTTTACTCGAGGAGTAGAGATGGGGGAAACTTCCTGACGTTTATAGCATGTAATGTCAGACACAATTTCTCAAACGAGTCGATAAAGGTAACTTTAAAGATTTTTGCATAATGGCGTCATTTACAACGAAGACCAGACTGCTTTGAGGTGCTTCTATAAACCGTATTCATAAATGGTGGCCAAGAAACTATTCTTTTTTCTTTGTGCTAATCATCCTCACTAGTCTTACTTTGGAGAAAAAATTCCATTGAATTTGTTCGTGCTAACGAAGCTAGTAAGGATGATTAGCATAAAGACAAAAGAATACGGTCTATTGTCAGGCAGATTTAAACAATTGTTTTTTTGTTCCCAGGAGAGAAGAAAAGTTTGAATAACAAAGCATTCTGGTCTTGGTAGTAAAATGACGCCCTATCATGCAAATCGCCTATTAACTACAGTGGTTGAGGTCTGTTAACAAGCTGTTTCAATTGGAACCGGCTACTTTCCTAAGATCATTGTCAAAGTGTGTTGCCAACGAAACCCGGCAAAACGAATCACTTTACAACGAAGTTTATCTGGTGTGCAATCTAATCTATTTAAGATCGACCAGTCATTTAGCAGAACCCAGTTTTATGCCAGCGTGTCAACAACGTCAAGTGTAACCTAGCACAATTTGATCTAGTTTTACATTGGTGTTAACAGCAGCTAGAAAAATACGTTGTAACAACGAGATGGTCTAATTGTTGCGTGTCGCGGGTCCGGTATAAGTTGTCCTGAATAGGCCATTTCCGAGTTGGGTGAGTCCACTAGTTGGGTGATACTAAAAGGTAAATAGACCATTTCCGAATTCTCACGGCTGGACTGGATCTAGCATGAAATGGAGGCTAATGGGGGCAAATTAATTTGCATTTGAAAAGATTTGCCCGCGTTAGCCTCCATTTCATGCTAGATCCAGTC